>NC_011029.1:0-17131 GCF_017591425.1 Ochotona curzoniae | reverse complement strand
TTAGTTGAGTTGGGGTCTTATTTTTAAGTGCTATGTCAGTATTGTGGCGACCAATTTATAACCATAAAATAAAAATTAAAATTTCTAGTTCATTAAGCGTGATTTTTTGTAAAAATTTGAAATATTTTGTGCTGTCGTCAATAGGCGGCTGGGCTAGCGAGGGGTCTAGTCTAGACCTTGGGTAAATTGAGGGTAGGCGGGCCTAGCCCGCCAAAAGAGAAAAAATTTTTTAAGTGCTATGTCAGTATTGTGGCGACCAATTTATAACCATAAAATAAAAATTAAAATTTCTAGTTCATTAAGCCTGATTTTTTGTAAAAATTTGAAATATTTTGTGCTGTCGTCAATAGGCGGCTGGGCTAGCGAGGGGTCTAGTCTAGACCTTGGGTAAATTGAGGGTTGGTTGTTAGAAGTAGTAGTTGAATTAATTAGTTCCCAGAGTTACCTGTGCTGGACAAGAGTCTTGTTTTTGGGGTTTGGCAAGATGATGAGCTTGTTCAGGTGTTCCTGTTAGTTAATAGGAACTTATCAGCGTAATTTTAATGGGGGGGTAAGGGGGGGTTTGTTGAGATAGGTTAATTATAGCATCGGAGGTGTGCGTACACGTGGGTGAGTGCGTGTGCGTACACGTGGGTGAGTGCGTGTGCGTACACGTGGGTGAGTGCGTGTGCGTACACGTGGGTGGGTGCGTGTGCGTACACGTGGGTGGGTGCGTGTGCGTACACGTGGGTGAGTGCGTGTGCGTACACGTGGGTGAGTGCGTGTGCGTACACGTGGGTGAGTGCGTGTGCGTACACGTGGGTGAGTGCGTGTGCGTACACGTGGGTGAGTGCGTGTGCGTACACGTGGGTGAGTATTGAGGGTTGAGGTGATTTATTAGGCTTATGTCCTGTAACCATTAATCCTATTGTCTACTTTTACGTAGGCGTAGTGAAGTACAGGTTCTGTTGATCGGCAGCTGTTTTATGTCCTGCTAGCATGGAGTTCATGTCCCGGCTCATAATTATGAGGATGGAGGAGGTACATCGAGGTGCTCGGCTACTATTTTAGGTCTGATTTATGGCCCACCGCGGCCATGGTGAGTCCAAGCATACCCCAAAATAAAAAAATACCAAATGCATGACACCACAGTTATGTGTGAGCATGGGCTGATTAGTCATTAGTCCATCGAGATGTCTTATTTAAGGGGAACGAGTGGGCGATTTTAGAGTTCATGGCCCTGAAGTAAGAACCAGATGTCAGTTATAGTTTCAGTCTAGCGACCCCCCAAGTGGTATGGGCGCAGAGCGAGAAGAGGGATACGTATTGGGCGGGTTGCTGGTTTCACGGAGGATGGTAGATTAAGGGACCACTGGTGGAGGGGGATAGTCATGGTTGGGTGGATGTTGCATTATTTTGGCTGAATTGGTCTATGTACGATTATGGATGGTATGTACTATGTACGATTATGGTAAGGATGTGGTTTATGAATATCCATATTGTAGAGGATGTTTAGTTGGTGAAGTAACGAATGTCTTATGTACGATTAATGGATTTATGTACTGGTGGATATGCATGGGGTTAGTAGGTTAATGTACGATTAAACATAGATGTCCTATGTAATATTATGAGAGTTATGTACTGTACCATTATTAATGGGGAGGTGCATTAATGCACGATATACATAGTGCGTGCGTTGGTGTGTGAGTGCTTGTTTTAAGGTCAGAGAGTAGTTTAAGGAGAATTTCAGCTTTGGGTGCTGATGGTGGGACTTTAGGTCTCCTCTTTGATGTCCTAGGAAGGGTTTATGCTTCATTTTTGGTTTACAAGACCAAGGTAATTGTTATACTACAAGGACCTTCATTTGAGAAGTTTGTTTTCAATTAGGCTGCAGGTTGGTATAAGGATTAGGATGAGGGAGAAGTAGAGGAATGATGCTAGTTGGCCGATAATGATGAATGGGTGTTCGACGGGTTGTCCTCCGATTCATGTGAGTGTGAGAAGGTCGGCCACGAGAACCCAGAATAAGCATTGGCTGATTGGGCGGAACATTATGCTTCGTTGTTTTGATGTGTGGAGGAGGGGTATGACGGCTAGGATGGCAATAGATAGGACTAGGGCTAGTACACCGCCGAGTTTGTTGGGGATGGAGCGGAGGATGGCGTATGCGAATAGGAAATATCATTCTGGTTTAATGTGTGGCGGGGTGTTGAGTGGGTTGGCGGGGGTGTAGTTGTCTGGGTCTCCTAGAAGGTCTGGGGAGAATAAGACTAGAGTGAGGAGAAGGGCAATAAGGAGTAGGAAGCCAAGGGCGTCTTTGATGGTGTAGTAGGGGTGGAAGGGGATTTTGTCTGCATCTGAGATAATGCCTGTGGGGTTGTTTGAGCCGGTTTCGTGGAGGAATAGGAGGTGTACTATTACTAGGGCGGCAATGATAAAGGGGAGGATGAAGTGGAAGGCGAAGAATCGGGTAAGGGTGGCTTTGTCTACTGAGAACCCACCTCAGATTCATTGGACAAGGTCTGTGCCGATATAGGGGATGGCAGATAGGAGGTTGGTAATTACAGTGGCCCCTCAAAAAGATATTTGTCCTCATGGTAGGACGTAGCCCATGAAGGCAGTTGCTATAACTGCAAATAGAAGCAGGATGCCGATATTTCATGTTTCTGAGTAGGTATAGGAGCCGTAGTAGATACCTCGGCCTACGTGGAGGAATAGGCAAATAAAAAATATGGAGGCTCCGTTGGCATGGAGGTATCGGATGATTCAGCCATAATTAACATCTCGGCAAATATGAGTGACTGATGAGAATGCGGTTAGTGTGTCTGATGTGTAGTGTATGGCTAGGAACAGGCCGGTGATGATTTGGATACCTAGGCATAGGCCTAGTAGTGAACCAAAATTTCATCATGCGGAGATGTTTGAGGGAGCAGGGAGGTCAATGAGAGAGTGGTTTACGATTTTTATTAGGGGGTGGGATTTTCGAATGTTGGTCATTAGGTTCTTGTAGTTGAACTACAACGGTGGTTTTTCATGTCACTGGTCATGGTTAAAGTCCATGCAAGAATTATGACATACTATGTATTGTTGTTAAGTATGGTATTTGTTGCGGGGTTTGTGGGATTTTCATCTAAGCCATCTCCGATTTATGGGGGTTTATGTTTGATTGTGAGTGGGGGTGTTGGTTGTGGCATCATTTTAAGTTATGGGGCTTCGTTTTTAGGATTAATAATGTTTTTAGTATATTTAGGGGGTATGTTAGTAGTGTTTGGTTATACTACTGCAATGGCTACAGAGGAGTATCCGGAGTCTTGGGGATCAAATGTGGTGGTCTTGGGGACGTTGGTTGCGGGGTTGTTAATAGAGTTAATTTTGGTAGGCTTATTTATGGGAGACGGGTTTATGGGTTGAGAGTTGGGGTTAAAAGGTTGCGAGAGTTTAGGGGTGCTTGGGGGTGAGGAGGGTGGTTATGTACGTGAGGATTCTATAGGGGTGGCTGCTTTATATGGTGGTGGTGGGTGGTTGATATTATTGGCGGGGTGGATGTTGTTCGTTAGTATTTTTGTTGTGATTGAGATTACTCGGGGCTTTAGATTAAGATGAAGGCCGCTAAGAGAAGTGAGATTAGGAAGGTTAGGGAGTAGAGTTTGATTAGTCCTTTTTGTGTTGAGACTAGGGAGGATATGTTTATTTGAAGGTTGGCAGTTGTTTTTGGGATTGCTTTTTCGGTTCATGTTATGTCTAGGGTAGAGGTTGCAATATTAAGGCTGAATAATAGACCAGTGTATGGAACTAATCGGTGTATTGTTGAGGGGAAGAACCCTAGTAGGTTGGAGAAGTAGAATGGTTTAGAGCGGGGGGTTAGTTTGAGGTTGAGTGTTAGTTGGTTGAGTTCTATCGCTAGTAGGAAACCTATGATGGTGACTGTGAGGGCTGTTATTTTTATGTAAAGGGGCATGGTTATTGGGGGAATTGTGAGGGGTTGAATATTGTTTGAAATGAGGAAGCCCGCGAAGATGCTACCTAGGGCAAGACGTTTGATTGAATTAATTAGTGGGGGGCTGTTTTCATTGATGGTAACTACGGGTGGGAAGCGGGGTTGATTAAGTAGGGCAAAGAAGATAATGCGAGTACTGTAGATGGCTGTTAGGGATGTGGCAACGAGAGTTATTAGTAGGGCTCAGGCGTTTGTGTATGATGTATTAGCTGCTTCGATGATTAGGTCTTTTGAGTAAAATCCTGTTAGGAAAGGTATACCTGTTAGTGCTAGGCTGCCGATTGTGAGTGCTGATGATGTGAATGGGAGGGTTTTGAATAAACCGCCTATTTTTCGAATGTCTTGTTCGTCGTTAAGGCTGTGGATAATTGATCCGGAGCATATGAATAGTATAGCTTTGAAGAAAGCGTGGGTGCAGATATGGAGAAAAGCGAGGTGGGGTTGGTTAATACCAATAGTTACTATTATGAGGCCTAGTTGGCTTGAGGTGGAGAATGCGATGATTTTTTTGATGTCATTTTGAGTAAGAGCACATAGGGCTGTAAATAGGGTAGTCGTAGCTCCTAAGCATAGGATTAGGGATTGGGCTACTTTATTCGATTCTAGAAGTGGATAAAATCGAATTAGTAGGAAGACTCCTGCTACCACCATAGTGCTGGAGTGTAGTAGGGCTGATACAGGGGTTGGGCCTTCTATTGCTGCTGGTAGTCATGGGTGGAGGCCAAATTGTGCTGACTTTCCTGTGGCAGCTAGAATTAGGCCTAGAAGTGGGAGTGTGAGGTTGTTCGGTTCTAGTATAAAGATTTGTTGGAGTTCTCATGTGTTTATATGGATGAGAAATCATGCTATTGATAGGACGAAGCCGATGTCACCAATTCGGTTATATAGAATCGCTTGTAGGGCTGCGGTATTGGCGTCTGTTCGTCCGTATCATCAGCCAATTAGTAGGAACGATATAATGCCTACGCCTTCTCAGCCGATGAAAAGTTGGAACAGGTTGTTTGCTGTTACTAGAATCATTATGGTGATTAGGAATAGTAGAAGGTACTTAAAGAATCGGTTGATGTTGGGGTCTGAGTGTATGTACCATAAGGAGAATTCTATGATTGATCATGTGACGAATAGTGCAACTGGGATAAATAGTATGGAGAAAAAGTCTAGTTTGAGACTGATAGAGAGTTTTATGGTGTTAATGGTTGTTCAGTGTCAGTTAGATAGTATTATTTCTTGATTTGTATACAGGAATAGGATCGTTGGGATTAGGCTGATTGTAAAGGCAAGTGAGATTGAGTTTTTTACGTATAGGGGAAAATTAGGGTGGGTAAAAAAGTTGGTGAGTGATATAATGATAGGTAGTGTGAGAATGAGTATGGTTAGGGTTGAGAGAGTTGAAAATAGGTTGATTGCTTTTATTTGGAGTTGCACCAATTTTTTGGCTCCTAAGACCAACGGATAACTACCATCCTTAAAAGCCGGGGAAGCCATATTGTTATGTATGGTGGCAGGAGTTAGCAGTTCTTGCATACTTTCTCGGTGGATAAGAGGTTGCTAGTCTCTATTTCTAAATTCACAATCTAGTGTTTTGTTTAAACTATATCTACAATATGTAATACCAAGGATGATCTTGGGGTTGATTGATAGGAGGATTAGAGGGAGCAGGTGGAGTAATATAAGAGTGTGTTCGCGTGTAAAGGAGGGGGTTATGTTGTTGATGTGGTAGGTGAGTTTTCCGCGTTGGGTTGTGGATAGTATGTAGAGGGTGTAAAGGGCGGTGATTAGTATATTAGTTCCTGCTAGGATAATTGTGAGGTTGGACCAGGAGAATGATGAGATAATCACGAATAGTTCTCCAATTAGGTTAATGGAGGGAGGGAGGGCTAGATTGGCTAGGCTGGCTAGTAGTCATCATGCGGCTATAAGTGGGAGGATGGTTTGTAGTCCTCGGGCTAGGATTATTGTTCGGCTGTGGATACGTTCGTAGTTGGTATTGGCTAGGCAGAATAGTATGGATGAGGTAAGGCCATGGGCAATTATCAGGGCTGTAGCCCCTATGAAGCTTCATGGGGTTTGGATTAGGATTGCGACAATTACAAGTGCTATGTGGCTGACGGATGAGTATGCGATTAGAGATTTTAAGTCGGTTTGTCGTAAGCAGATGGAACTTGTTATAACCATACCTCACAATGACAAAAGGAGGAAGGGGTAGGCTATATACTCTGTCACTGGGTTTAAAATAAGGGTTAGTCGTATTATGCCGTATCCTCCTAGTTTTAGTAGGACTGCTGCTAGGACTATGGAGCCGGCAATGGGGGCTTCTACATGGGCTTTGGGGAGTCAGAGGTGTAGGCCATATAAAGGTATTTTTACTAAGAATGCTATTATACAAGCTAGTCATAAAAGGGAGTTGGATCAGGAGTCGGTTAGTGGGGTGGTTAGAGTTTGGATAACTAGGAAGTTTAGAGTTCCGGTGGTATTATGAATGTAAAGTAGAGCTACTAAAAGGGGAAGGGATCCTACTAGGGTATAGAATAGGAAGTAGGTCCCTGCGTTTAGTCGTTCTGTTTGGTTACCTCAGCGGGTGATAATGATGAGTGTGGGGATAAGAGTGGCTTCAAATAAGATGTAGAATATAATTAGTTCTGTGGCTGAAAATGTTATAATTAGGAAGATTTGAAGTAGCACTAGTATCGAGATGAATAGTTTTTTCCGTAGTAGGCTTTCTTTAGAGAGATGATTTTGGCTAGCAATTAGCATTAGGGGTAGAAGTCAGAAGGTTAAGATTAAAAGGGGCGTAGATAGTGGGTCTGATGAGAATATTAGTGAGAAGTTTAGGTTGTGGACGTTGGGTTGATTTATTAATAGAAGTGCTATTAAAGTGATTAGGAGGCTGTGGATTGTTGTGTTAATTCATAGTAGTTTATTACTTGATCACCAGGTTAGGGGTAGGAGCATTATTGTAGGGATGATGAGTTTTAGCATTGTAGGAGATTTAGGTTATGGACATAGTCTATGCCGTATGTATTGGAGACCATTACTAGTAAGGCTAGTCCGACGGCAGCTTCACAGGCCGCGAAGACTAAGAGGACTACTGGGAATATGAAGGAATTAGTGAAGCTTATGTTGAGGGAGATAATTGTAGCTAGTATGAATAGAGATAATATTATGCCTTCTAGGCATAAAAGTGAGGATATGAGGTGGGATCGGTAGACGAGTATGCCAAGTAGTGCTATTATAAAGGCTACTATGATATTTAAAGTGGTGATAGACATGTTGATAATTATGGATAATCCATAGTCTAATGAGTCGAAATCATTTGTTTTAATTTAAACTAATTATCATATTCAACTCACTCTAGGCCTTTTTGGAGTCATTCGTATGCTAGGCCCATTGCTAGAATTGAAATGAGGAGTAATGCGATGGTGAGTATTAGTGTTAGGTTGTTGGTTTGGGAGGCTCAGGGGAGGGGGAGGAGGAGAGCGATTTCTAGGTCGAAGAGTAGAAATGTAATGGCAACGAGGAAAAATTTTAGTGAGAAAGGTAAGCGGGCGGATCCTATGGGGTCAAAGCCGCATTCATAGGGGCTAGCTTTTTCTGAGTACGTATAGGTTTGAGGTAGTCAAAATGCAATGATTATTAAGATCATGGGGATTAGGGTATTAACAAATAGGGCCAGGATTAAGTTAATTACTTCATTCTGGGTTAAAACCAGAGCTGACTGATTGGAAGTCAGTTGTACTAATTATACTAAAGAAGTAGGATCCTCATCAGTAAATGGAGACATACAGGAATAGTCAGACTACGTCAACAAAGTGTCAATATCATGCAGCGGCTTCGAATCCGAAGTGGTGGTTGGATGTGAAGTGGAAATTAAATTGTCGAAGTAGACAGACTGTTAGGAAGGTGGAGCCGATGATGACATGGAGGCCGTGGAATCCGGTTGCTATAAAGAATGTTGAGCCATATACGCCATCTGAGATTGTGAAGGATGTTTCGTAATACTCGGAGGCCTGAAGTAGGGTGAAGTAGGCCCCGAGGAGGATAGTGATTAGTAGGGCTTGTTGCATGTTTTTTCGATTCCCTTCTATAAGGCTATGGTGTGCTCAGGTAATGGAGACACCTGAGGCCAGGAGAACAGAGGTGTTTAGAAGGGGTACTTCAAGTGGGTTTAAGGGGGTGATGCCTACGGGTGGTCAGCAGCCGCCTAGTTCTGGGGTGGGGGCAAGACTTGAGTGATAGAAAGCTCAGAAAAAGCCTGCAAAGAAGAAAACTTCTGAGAGGATAAATAGGATTATACCATAACGAAGGCCTTTTTGTACAATCGGAGTATGGTGACCTTGAAAGGTGCCTTCTCGTACAATGTCTCGTCATCAT
The DNA here is from genome assembly GCF_017591425.1 of Ochotona curzoniae. Lineage (NCBI taxonomy): Eukaryota > Metazoa > Chordata > Mammalia > Lagomorpha > Ochotonidae > Ochotona > Ochotona curzoniae. The sequence continues at coordinate 8,784 of NC_011029.1, read as the reverse complement.
TGATATATTGTGAGGGTATTAGTTAGGAGACCAATAGATAGGAGGGTAAAAGAGTGGAAGTGGAATCATATTATTAGGCCAGATGTTATTAATAGGGCAGATAGGGCTCCTGTGAGTGGTCATGGGCTGGGGTTTACTATATGGTAAGCATGGGTTTGGTGGGTCATTAAGTATTGTCATGTAAGTAGAGGCTTACGAGAAGCGTGAAGACATAGGCTTGGATTAGTGCTACAGCGAATTCTAAGCCGGTTAGTAGGAGAAGGATGATGAATGTAATTGTGGCGGTTGCGGGGCTAATAGAAGTAAGGGCTAGTGTAGCACCGCCGATTAGGTGCATAAGGAGGTGGCCTGCAGTGATGTTGGCAGTGAGTCGTACAGCGAGGGCTATGGGTTGAATAAACAGGCTAATCGTTTCGATAATTACGAGTATAGGGATGAGTGGAAGGGGAGTTCCTTGGGGTAGAAAATGTGCTAGTGAGGCTTTGGTTTTATAACGGAAGCCCATAATAACTGCACCAGCTCATAGGGGGACGGCTATGCCGAGATTTATGGATAGTTGTGTAGTTGGGGTGAAAGAGTGTGGGAGGAGGCCTAGGAGGTTAGTTGAGCCAATAAATATAATTAGAGAGATTAGTATAAGGGATCAGGTTCGACCCTTAGGGTTATGAATTAGTATTATTTGTTTTAAAATAAGTTGGACTAGTCATTGTTGAATGGCGATGAGGCGGTTGTTGATAAGGCGGGTGGGGGTAGGAAATAGAATAATTGGGAATATAATAATAATAATTACAACGGGCAATCCTATGGTTGAGGGGGTAATGAAAGAGGAGAATAAATTTTCGTTCATTTGGATTCTCAAGGTGTGATTTGTTTTTCTGTTTTTAAACCTGCGGGGCTAGGGTTTGTAGGGAAGGTGTATTTATAGAATTTAAGTTGAATGAGGGCGAATAGTGAGATCAGTATGGCTAAGATTGTGATAAATCATGTTGAGGTATCTAGTTGTGGCATATCATTATGGAGAGGTTTGAACTCTCAATCTTTAACTTAAAAGGTTAATGCTACTAGCTTCATAATGTTCTTATAGCATTGATGATGATCAGGCTTCAAAGTGTTTTAGGGGAACTAGTTCAAGGACAATTGGTATAAAGCTGTGGTTTGACCCACAAATTTCGGAGCATTGGCCGTAGAATAGGCCAGGACGGGTTGATATCAGTGTTGCTTGGTTTAGTCGTCCTGGGATAGCGTCTGTTTTTAGGCCTAGTGATGGGACGGCTCATGAGTGTAGTACGTCTTCTGATGAGATGAGTATGCGCACAGGTAATTCTATTGGGAGAACTACTCGGTTATCAACTTCTAGAAGTCGTAATTCTCCTGGTTTTAGATCGGATGTTGGGATTATATAGGAGTCAAAGCTTAGGTCTTCATAATCAGTATACTCGTAGCTTCAGTATCATTGATGTCCTATTGTCTTGACTGTCAGAGACGGGTTGTTAATTTCGTCCATTATATAGAGGATGCGTAGGGATGGGAGGGCAATGAGGATGAGGATAATGGCTGGGAGGATTGTTCAAATTGTCTCTACTTCTTGAGCGTCTATCGTGCTGGTATGAGTGAGTTTAGTGGAGAGTATAAGTGCAATGATGTAGAGGACTAGGGTGCTGATTAAGAAGACGATTATTAGTGTGTGGTCATGGAAGTGTATAAGTTCTTCTATAATTGGGGAGGAGGCATCTTGGAAGCCTATTTGAAATGGGTACGCCATAGAGGTATATGGGTGTTTAATCCATGATTTAATCTTGACAAGATTATGTAATAGTTTTACTAATACCTCATTAAGAAAGTCATAGAGGTTATGTGGTTGGCTTGAAACCAATTGATGGGGGTTCGATTCCTTCCTTTCTTGTTTCTAGGCTTTGACGTAGGCGGGCTCTTCGAATGTGTGGTAAGGAGGAGGGCAGCCGTGAAGTCATTCTAGGTTGGTTGTTGTTAGTTCGACTGTTGAGACTTCTCGTTTGGATGCAAATGCCTCTCAGATTATGAAAACTATGATTATGACGGCTGTTAGTGAAATGAAGGAGCCTATTGAGGACACTGTGTTTCATGTGGTATAAGCATCGGGATAGTCAGAGTAACGCCGAGGCATGCCGGATAGGCCTAGGAAGTGTTGTGGGAAGAATGTGAGGTTTACTCCGACGAATATGACGGCGAAATGAATTTTTGCTCAGACAGGGTCAAGGGTGTAGCCTGAGAATAGGGGGAATCAATGTGCGAATCCGCCTATGATGGCAAATACGGCTCCTATAGATAGTACGTAGTGGAAGTGGGCTACTACATAGTATGTATCGTGTAAGACAATGTCTAGTGATGAGTTGGCTAGTACAATACCTGTTAGGCCCCCAATTGTAAATAGGAAAATGAAGCCCAGGGCTCAGAGTATGGCAGGGGACCATTTAATATTGCCTCCGTGCAGTGTGGCTAGTCAGCTGAAGACTTTAACACCTGTGGGAATTGCAATAATTATTGTAGCTGATGTAAAATATGCGCGAGTGTCTACATCTATTCCTACAGTAAATATATGGTGAGCTCAAACAATAAATCCTAGGAAGCCAATGGATATCATAGCTCATACTATTCCTATATAACCAAAGGGTTCTTTTTTGCCTGAATAATAAGTTACAATGTGGGAGATTACGCCGAAGCCTGGGAGAATTAGAATGTAAACTTCAGGGTGACCAAAGAATCAGAATAAGTGTTGGTAAAGAATAGGGTCTCCGCCTCCTGCAGGGTCGAAGAAGGTTGTGTTTAGATTTCGGTCTGTTAAGAGCATAGTAATGCCTGCTGCTAAAACTGGCAGTGAGAGTAGGAGTAGGACAGCTGTAATAAGGACTGATCATACGAAGAGGGGGGTTTGGTATTGGGACATGGCTGGGGGTTTTATGTTGATGATGGTTGTGATAAAGTTAATGGCGCCGAGGATTGAGGAGACCCCGGCTAAGTGGAGTGAGAAGATTGCTAGATCTACGGATGCTCCTGCGTGGGCTAAATTACCTGCTAGGGGAGGGTAGACTGTTCAACCAGTTCCTACGCCTGCTTCAACTATAGAGGAGGCTAGTAGGAGCAGAAAAGAGGGAGGCAGAAGTCAAAAGCTTATGTTGTTTATTCGGGGAAAAGCCATGTCGGGGGCGCCAATTATTAAAGGGACCAGTCAGTTTCCGAAGCCTCCAATTATAATTGGCATGACTATGAAGAAAATTATTACGAAAGCGTGAGCTGTGACAACTACATTGTAGATTTGATCATCCCCCAGGAGGGCTCCAGGTTGACCAAGTTCAGCTCGAATAAGAAGGCTGAGTGCAGTGCCTACCATTCCGGCTCAGGCACCGAATAGCATATATAAGGTGCCGATGTCTTTGTGATTTGTAGAGAATAGTCAGCGGTTGACGAACATAAGTAAGGTAAGGTGGCCGAATAAGGCATTAGGCTGTAAATCTAACTATGGGGGTTTGAGTCCCCTTCTTACCAAGCCCTGAGGTGATGTATCATGTTGAATTGCAAATTCAAAGGAGCAGCTTCAATCCTGCCTGGGCTTCTCCCGCCTTTTTTTTCTCGCGGCGGGAGAAGTAGATTGAAGCCAGTTGATTAGGGTATTTAGCTGTTAACTAAATTTTTCGTGGGGTTGGATCCCACCAATCTAGGGGGACTTAGCTTAAAGGAAAGTGTCTGGTTTGCATCCAGGAGATGTAAGGTGGTTCTTGCAGTCCTTAGGCAGAAGTTAAGTACTTACTACTTGCTTAGAGCTTTGAAGGCTCTTGGTCTGGCTTAACCTAAACTTCTAGTATCAGGAGATAAATAGAGGTAGAAGAGGGAGGGATATGGTTGATACTGTGATTAGGGGTGATAAGAGGTAGGCTTGATTTTTGAATTCGAATTGTCATTTTATTTTTATGTTATTTGTGGTAGGAAATATTGTTAGTGATGTTGAGTAAACTAGTCGTATATAGAAGTAAAGATTTAGGAGGGCTAGTATGGCCATTAGGGTTGGGAGGATGATGCTGTTGTTTTTGGTGAGTTCATTGATGATGGCTCACTTGGGCATAAAGCCGGTGAGTGGGGGTAGGCCTCCTAGGGATATTAGAATGGTGAGCATGGCTGCAGTTATTAGGGGTGTTTTATTTCATGTTTGGGCTAGGGAGAGTGCTGTTGTGCTGGAGTTAATGATGAGAAGCATAAATATGGGGATTGTTAGGGTGATGTAGATGATGAGGTTAAGGAGTATGATGTCTGGATTATACACTAGGATAGTTGTTATTCAGCCTATATGTGCAATTGATGAGTATGCTAGGATTTTTCGTAGTTGGGTTTGGTTTAAGCCTCCTCATCCGCCGATTATGATAGAAAGAAGTCCTATGAGTGTTAGAAGGGGGGTGTTGAGGGAGTTGTGGATTTGGTGTAGGATGGAAAGGGGGGCGATTTTTTGTCATGTAAGCAGAAGGAGGGATGATTTTAGGTTTACTCCTTGGGCGACCTCCGGCAGTCAAAAGTGGAAAGGGGCTACACCTAATTTTATGGTCAATGCGATGGTTAGGAGAAAGGGTGGGATGTGGTTGTTTGGGTTGAGGATGGTTCAGTGGCCTGAATATATGAGGTTGAGAAGGATAGCTATTATTAGGATTATTGAGGCGGTGGCTTGAGTGAGGAAGTACTTTGTTGCGGCTTCTGTGGATCGTGGGTTGCTTTTGTAGGTGAGGATGGGGATGATGGAGAGTATATTTATTTCTAGGCCAACTCAAATTAATAGTCAGTGGGAGCTGAATGTGGCGATGGCAGTGCCTGTTGCAAGAGTAAAGGTGATTATGGCTAGGACTATTGGATTGATTAGTACGGGAAGGATATGAACCAACATTTTCGGGGTATGGGCCCGATAGCTTATTTAGCTGACCTTACTTAGAGTGTGGTGTAGTTTATTGCACGGAGAATTTTGAGTTCTCAGGGATAGGTTCCAGACCTAGGGCTCCAGAAATAAAGGGCCATTCCCAACTATTATTTACTCTATCAAAGTAACTCTTTTAAAAAATGGTTTTCTATGCGTATGGGGGGATTCCTGCTAGGGATACAGGCATTGATACATGTCATATGCATAGGGCTAGGGTAAGAGGTAGGAAGTTTTTTCATAGGAGGTGCATGAGTTGGTCATATCGAAATCGTGGGTAGGATGCTCGGATTCATAAAAATGCTATTGTTAGGAGGAGGGTTTTGGCGGCGAAGTTGATTGTGAAGAGTTGGGGGTTTAGTGTGTCGTGGAATGCTCCTAGGAATAGGGTGACAGTGAGGGCATTTATTATGATGATGTTGGTATATTCGGCTAGGAAGAATAGGGCGAAGGGCCCTGCGGCATACTCTACATTGAAGCCTGATACTAGCTCGGATTCTCCTTCGGTGAGGTCGAAGGGGGCTCGGTTTGTTTCTGCTAGGGTTGAAATAAACCATATTATGGCTAGAGGTCATGCTGGAATAAGAATTCACATATATTCTTGTGTGTCGATTAGGGAGGATAGGGTGAAAGATCCATTTATGAGAAGAATTGATAGGAGAATGATAGCTAGTGTGACCTCGTATGAGATTGTTTGTGCGACGGCTCGTAATGCTCCGATGAGTGCATATTTAGAATTTGAAGCTCATCCTGATCAGAGGATAGAGTAAACAGCTAGGCTTGAAGTTGCTAAGATAAATAGGACGCCTAGATTTATGTTGATGAGGGGGTATGGTATGGGAATGGGGATTCATATTGTTAGGGCAAGGGTAAGGGCTAGTGTGGGGGCAATAATAAATAGGAATGGGGAAGATGTCAGGGGGCGGAGGGGTTCTTTGATGAAGAGTTTCACTGCATCAGCGAAGGGTTGAAGGAGCCCATAGGGCCCGACAACGTTGGGGCCTTTGCGGAGTTGCATGTAGCCTAGGATTTTTCGTTCAACTAGGGTAAGGAATGCTATGGCTAAAAGTACTGGGAGGATTAAGAGGATGATGTTGGCTAGGAACATGGTGTTAAGAAGAGGAGTTGAACCTCTGAGTATAAAGTTTTAAGTTTTATGCATTTACCGGGCTCTGCCATCTTAACAAACCCTGGTCTTGGGCAGGGTGAAGTTAGTTTACTAGATTGAGATGATTTCATCTATTGGACTTAGAGCGCTGGGGTGCAGTGGGCTCTACTTCTCTTGTCCTTTCGTACTGGGAGAAGTGAATAAATAGATAGAAACCGACCTGGATTACTCCGGTCTGAACTCAGATCACGTAGGACTTTAATCGTTGAACAAACGAACCATTAATAGCGGTTGCACCATTTGGATGTCCTGATCCAACATCGAGGTCGTAAACCCTATTGTCGATATGGACTCTAGAATAGGATTGCGCTGTTATCCCTAGGGTAACTTGTTCCATTGATCAATGAATTGGGTCAATTGATGGTGTAAGTGCTTAGACGGGTTAGTCGTGGCTGAAAATCCATTCGGAGGTTGGTTTGTGCTCCGAGGTCACCCCAACCAAAATTTCTAGCTTAGAAACATAATTTGTTGGGCTCGTGTAGAGGAGTGGTTTATTTGTGTAAGCTAGTTAATTAAAGCTCCATAGGGTCTTCTCGTCTTATTATGCTATCCCCGCCTCTTCACGGGGAGGTCAATTTCACTGATTTGGGGTGGGAGACAGTTGAGCCCTCGTGTTGCCGTTCATACAAGTCCCTAATTAAGGAACAAATGATTATGCTACCTTTGCACGGTCAGGATACCGCGGCCGTTAAACTTGCGTCACTGGGCAGGCAGTGCCTCTAATACTTGTGATGCTAGAGGTGATGTTTTTGGTAAACAGGCGGGGCTGAGGTTTGCTGAGTTCCTTCCACTCCTTTTATCTTTCCTTTATGCACGCCGGTGTTGGGTCAACAGTAGGGGTTACGTAGGAGTTTAGGTGTGGGGTGTTTACGTATGGGTGTTAACTATCAGTGTTTATACGATCTGATATAAGCTTGTGCAAGGAGAACTAATTTCTTGTTACTCATATTAGCAGTGTTGCATCTATAGGGTTATAGATTGGTCCAGTGTTGTATGTTGGGAGTTTATAAGTTTGTATGGGATTTAGTTTTGGTTAGGTGTTGAGCTTTAACGCTTTCTTAATTGGTGGCTGCTTTTAGGCCAACTATGGTAGTGTTTTTATTTACTCTCCAACTCAGGCTGTACCCTGGCTCTAAGGGGCTGTCCCCTCTTAGACTAAATTTTATGTTTACATTAAGATTATGTGTTTCTGTTGGTAAACATAAAGTTGAACTGAAATTCTTGTCTGGACAACCAGCTATCACTAGGCTCGTTTGGCTTTTCACCACTATCCATAAGTCATCCCACTATTTTGCCACATAGACGGGTTCGTTCTAAAAACTGCTCGTGGATAGATCGTCTAGTTTCGGGGTTTTTGACTAAAATTCTTTGTGCCAAATGGTTTCTGGCTAATTCATTATGCAAAAGGTACAAGGGTTAGTCTTTGCTTTTTTATGCTATTAAACAATCTTTCATCTTTCCCTTACGGTACTATCTCTATAGCTCCTGAGTCATATTTCTATCTCCTATACTTTAAGAGTGGTGAATGTTTTATTTTAGTGGAAGGTTTAGTTATGTGGGGAGGGTGGTTGGGCTAGGGTTAGCTCAAAGTGGTCACGATGTTGTGAAATCTTCTGAGTGTAAGTCAGATGCTTTAGTTAAGCTACGCTTTGGGTTTTCCAAGTACACTTTCCAGTATACTTACCTTGTTACGACTTATCTCCTCTAGTACTTGTAGGTGTGTTGTGTTTATTTAGGGGCACAGGATTTTCAAGTAATTGAGGAGGGTGACGGGCGGTGTGTGCGTGCTTCATTGCCGTGTTCAATTAAGCTCTCTATTCTTAATTTACTGCTAAATCCGCCTTTAACCTTTAGATTTCATAAAGGTTTTCGTGGTGTTCTTTTAAAAGAAAATGTAGCCCATTGCTTCCCACCCTATAGGCTACACCTTGACCTAACGTTTTTATGGGGGTTATTGAGCTTACTGCTACGCCTTTTTAGGGTTTGCTGAAGATGGCGGTATACAGGCTGAGTTGGCAAAGGGTGGTGAGGTAAAGCGGGGTTTATCGATTATAGAACAGGCTCCTCTAGGGGGTATAAAGCACCGCCAAGTCCTTTGAGTTTTAAGCTGTTGCTAGTAGTTCTCTGGCGAATAGTTTTGTTATGTAACTATCTAGGTTTATGGCTAGGCATAGTGGGGTATCTAATCCCAGTTTGGGACCTAGCTTTCGTGTATTCAAGGATATTAAAGTCACTTTCGTTGTAGGGTTTGTTGTAGCTATAGCTTTTTACAGCATAGATAGTATTTAACTTTATTTGGGGAAGGTCCTTAAAACACGCTTTACGCCGGGGTTTGTTAATTTGGGTTTTTCGTATGACCGCGGTGGCTGGCACGAAATTTACCAACTCTGGTGTAGTTTAACTTAGTCAAACTTTCGTTCATTGCTTAATATTTATCACTGCTGTGTCCCTTGGGGGTGTGGTTAAGCAAGGTATTTTGAGCTACATGATGTGTGCTTAATACCCGCTCCTCTTAATCAGGGTGGTATGAGTTGGAGGGCATTCTCACCGGTTTGGGGATTCTTGCATGTGTAAGTTAACTACAAACTAACAAAAAGGCTAGGACCAAACCTGTTGTGTTTATGGAGTTCGAAAACTCATCTAGGCATTTTCAGTGCCTTGCTTTAATATTATAAGCTACATGAAC
>NW_024467130.1:123585-237800 GCF_017591425.1 Ochotona curzoniae | reverse complement strand
CCACATTTCTCACACAGTGTCTATAAAACACAATGTGCTGAAATGCAGCTTATTGAGTGTTCCGCACAAAGTAATGATCTAGCTGCTCCTTTGAAATGCAGACAACTCCACATCCAGAGAGAACATCAACACCAACGCAGTTTTCAGCTACCTTTGAAACCAAGGTTCTGGCACCATTTACAACACGAAGTACATGTTCGCTATAGGGAAGAAAAACACAATGCGCTGAAATGCAGCTTATTGAGTATTCCGCACAAAGTAATGATCTAGCTGCTCCTTTGAAATGCAGACAACTCCACGTTCAGAGAGAACATCAGCACCAACGCAGTTTTCAGCTACCTTTGAAAACCAAGGTTCTGGCACCATTTACAACACGAAGTACATGTTCGCTATAGGGAAGAAAAACACAATGCGCTGAAATGCAGCTTATTGAGTATTCCGCACAAAGTAATGATCTAGCTTCTCGTTTGAAATGCAGACAACTCCACATCCAGTGAGAACATCAGCGCCAACGCAGTTTTCTGCTACCTTTGAAAACCAAGGTTCTCGCATCATTTACAACACGAAGTATATGTTCGCTATAGGGAAGAAAAACACAATGCGCTGAAATGCAGCTTATTGAGTATTCCGCACAAAGTAATGATCTAGCTGCTCCTTTGAAATGCAGACAACTCCACGTTCAGCGAGAACATCAGCACCAACGCAGTTTTCAGCTACCTTTGAAAACCAAGGTTCTGGCACCATTTACAACACGAAGTACATGTTCGCTATAGGGAAGAAAAACACAATGCGCTGAAATGCAGCTTATTGAGTATTCCGCACAAAGTAATGATCTAGCTGCTCCTTTGAAATGCAGACAACTCCACGTCCAGGAGAGAACATCAGCGCCAACGCAGTTTTCAGCTACCTTTGAAAACCAAGGTTCTGGCACCATTTACAACACGAAGTACATGTTCGCTATAGGGAAGAAACTCAGAATGTGAAACTGCTTCACAATGGAAAACCCGCTTCGAATGAAATCCCACATTTCTCACACAGTGTCTATAAAACACAATGTGCTGAAAAGCAGCTTATTGAGTATTCCGCACAAAGTAATGATCTAGCTGCTCCTTTGAAATGCAGACAACTCCACGTTCAGCGAGAACATCAGCACCAACGCAGTTTTCAGCTACCTATGAAAACTAAGGTTCTGGCACCATTTACAACACGAAGTACATGTTCGCTATAGGGAAGAAACTCAGAATGTGAAACTGCTTCACAATGGAAAACCCGCTTCGAATGAAATCCCACATTTCTCACACAGTGTCTATAAAACACAATGTGCTGAAAAGCAGCTTATTGAGTGTTCCGCACAAAGTAATGATCTAGCTGCTCCTTTGAAATGCAGACAACTCCACATCCAGAGAGAACATTAACGCCAACGCAGTTTTCAGCTACCTTTGAAAACCAAGGTTCTGGCACCATTTACAACACGAAGTACATGTTCGCTATAGGGAAGAAAAACACAATGCGCTGAAAAGCAGCTTATTGAGTATTCCGCACAAAGTAATGATCTAGCTGCTCCTTTGAAATGCAGACAACTCCACGTTCAGAGAGAACATCAGCGCCAACGCAGTTTTCAGCTACCTTTGAAAACCAAGGTTCTGGCACCATTTACAACACGAAGTACATGTTCGCTATAGGGAAGAAAAACACAATGCGCTGAAATGCAGCTTATTGAGTATTCCGCACAAAGTAATGATCTAGCTGCTCCTTTGAAATGCAGACAACTCCACGTTCAGCGAGAACATCAACACCAACGCAGTTTTCAGCTACCTTTGAAAACCAAGGTTCTGGCACCATTTACAACACGAAGTACATGTTCGCTATAGGGAAGAAAAACACAATGCGCTGAAATGCAGCTTATTGAGTATTCCGCACAAAGTAATGATCTAGCTGCTCCTTTGAAATGCAGACAACTCCACGTCCAGAGAGAACATCAGCGCCAACGCAGTTTTCAGCTACCTTTGAAAACCAAGGTTCTGGCACCATTTACAACACGAAGTACATGTTCGCTATAGGGAAGAAACTCAGAATGTGAAACTGCTTCACAATGGAAAACCCGCTTCGAACGAAATCCCACATTTCTCACACAGTGTCTATAAAACACAATGTGCTGAAAAGCAGCTTATTGAGTATTCCGCACAAAGTAATGATCTAGCTGCTCCTTTGAAATGCAGACAACTCCACGTTCAGCGAGAACATCAGCACCAACGCAGTTTTCAGCTACCTATGAAAACTAACGTTTTAGAACCATTTACAACACGAAGTACATGTTCGCTATAGGGAAGAAACTCAGAATGTGAAACTGCTTCACAATGGAAAACCCGCTTCGAACGAAATCCCACATTTCTCACACAGTGTCTATAAAACACAATGTGCTGAAAAGCAGCTTATTGAGTGTTCCGCACAAAGTAATGATCTAGCTGCTCCTTTGAAATGCAGACAACTCCACGTCCAGAGAGAACATCAACACCAACGCAGTTTTCAGCTACCTTTGAAAACCAAGGTTCTGGCACCATTTACAACACGAAGTACATGTTCGCTATAGGGAAGAAAAACACAATGCGCTGAAATGCAGCTTATTGAGTATTCCGCACAAAGTAATGATCTAGCTGCTCCTTTGAAATGCAGACAACTCCACGTTCAGAGAGAACATCAGCACCAACGCAGTTTTCAGCTACCTTTGAAAACCAAGGTTCTGGCACCATTTACAACACGAAGTACATGTTCGCTATAGGGAAGAAAAACACAATGCGCTGAAATGCAGCTTATTGAGTATTCCGCACAAAGTAATGATCTAGCTGCTCCTTTGAAATGCAGACAACTCCACATCCAGAGAGAATATTTGCGCCAACGCAGTTTTCAGCTACCTTTGAAAACCAAGTTTCTGGCACCATTTACAACACGAAGTACATGTTCGCTATAGGGAAGAAAAACACAATGCGCTAAAATGCAGCTTATTGAGTATTCCGCACAAAGTAATGATCTAGCTGCTCCTTTGAAATGCAGACAACTCCACGTTCAGAGAGAACATCAGCGCCAACGCAGTTTTCAGCTACCTTTGAAAACCAAGGTTCTGGCACCATTTACAACACGAAGTACATGTTCGCTATAGGGAAGAAAAACACAATGCGCTGAAATGCAGCTTATTGAGTATTCCGCACAAAGTAATGATCTAGCTGCTCCTTTGAAATGCAGACAACTCCACGTTCAGCGAGAACATCAGCACCAACGCAGTTTTCAGCTACCTTTGAAAACCAAGGTTCTGGCACCATTTACAACACGAAGTACATGTTCGCTATAGGGAAGAAACTCAGAATGTGAAACTGCTTCACAATGGAAAACCCGCTTCGAATGAAATCCCACATTTCTCACACAGTGTCTATAAAACACAATGTGCTGAAAAGCAGCTTATTGAGTATTCCGCACAAAGTAATGATCTAGCTGCTCCTTTGAAATGCAGACAACTCCACGTTCAGCGAGAACATCAGCACCAACGCAGTTTTCAGCTACCTATGAAAACCAAGGTTCTGGCACCATTTACAACACGAAGTACATGTTCGCTATAGGGAAGAAACTCAGAATGTGAAACTGCTTCACAATGGAAAACCCGCTTCGAACGAAATCCCACATTTCTCACACAGTGTCTATAAAACACAATGTGCTGAAAAGCAGCTTATTGAGTGTTCCGCACAAAGTAATGATCTAGCTGCTCCTTTGAAATGCAGACAACTCCACGTTCAGAGAGAACATCAGCGCCAACGCAGTTTTCAGCTACCTTTGAAAACCAAGGTTCTGGCACCATTTACAACACGAAGTACATGTTCGCTATAGGGAAGAAACTCAGAATGTGAAACTGCTTCACAATGGAAAACCCGCTTCGAATGAAATCCCACATTTCTCACACAGTGTCTATAAAACACAATGTGCTGAAAAGCAGCTTATTGAGTGTTCCGCACAAAGTAATGATCTAGCTGCTCCTTTGAAATGCAGACAGCTCCACGTCAGGAGAGAACATCAGCACCAACGCAGTTTTCAGCTACCTTTGAAAACCAAGGTTCTGGCACCATTTACAACACGAAGTACATGTTCGCTATAGGGAAGAAAAACACAATGCGCTGAAATGCAGCTTATTGAGTATTCCGCACAAAGTAATGATCTAGCTGCTCCTTTGAAATGCAGACAACTCCACGTTCAGCGAGAACATCATCGCCAAGGCACTTTTCAGCTACCTTTGAAAACCAAGGTTCTGGCACCATTTACAACACGAAGTACATGTTCGCTATAGGGAAGAAAAACACAATGCGCTGAAATGCAGCTTATTGAGTATTCCGCACAAAGTAATGATCTAGCTGATCCTTTGAAATGCAGACAACTCCACGTTCAGAGAGAACATCAGCACCAACGCAGTTTTCAGCTACCTTTGAAAACCAAGGTTCTGGCACCATTTACAACACGAAGTGCATGTTCGCTATAGGAAGAAAAACACAATGCGCTGAAAAGCAGCTTATTGAGTATTCCGCACAAAGTAATGATCTAGCTGCTCCTTTGAAATGCAGACAACTCCACGTTCAGCGAGAACATTAACACCAACGCAGTTTTCAGCTACCTTTGAAAACCAAGGTTCTGGCACCATTTACAACACGAAGTACATGTTCGCTATAGGGAAGAAAAACACAATGCGCTGAAATGCAGCTTATTGAGTATTCCGCACAAAGTAATGATCTAGCTGCTCCTTTGAAATGCAGACAACTCCACGTTCAGAGAGAACATCAGCGCCAACGCAGTTTTCAGCTACCTTTGAAAACCAAGGTTCTGGCACCATTTACAACACGAAGTACATGTTCGCTATAGGGAAGAAACTCAGAATGTGAAACTGCTTCACAATGGAAAACCCGCTTCGAATGAAATCCCACATTTCTCACACAGTGTCTATAAAACACAATGTGCTGAAAAGCAGCTTATTGAGTATTCCGCACAAAGTAATGATCTAGCTGCTCCTTTGAAATGCAGACAACTCCACGTCAGAGAGAACATCAGCGCCAACGCAGTTTTCAGCTACCTTTGAAAACCAAGGTTCTGGCACCATTTACAACACGAAGTACATGTTCGCTATAGGGAAGAAACTCAGAATGTGAAACTGCTTCACAATGGAAACCCGCTTCGAAGAAATCCCACATTTCTCACTCAGTGTCTAAAAAACACAATGTGCTGAAAAGCAGCTTATTGAGTATTCCGCACAAAGTAATGATCTAGCTGCTCCTTTGAAATGCAGACAACTCCACGTTCAGAGAGAACATCAGCGCCAACGCAGTTTTCAGCTACCTTTGAAAACCAAGGTTCTGGCACCATTTACAACACGAAGTACATGTTCGCTATAGGGAAGAAAAACACAATGCGCTGAAATGCAGCTTATTGAGTATTCCGCACAAAGTAATGATCTAGCTGCTCCTTTGAAATGCAGACAACTCCACGTTCAGAGAGAACATCAGCGCCAACGCAGTTTTCAGCTACCTTTGAAAACCAAGGTTCTGGCACCATTTACAACACGAAGTACATGTTCGCTATAGGGAAGAAAAACACAATGCGCTGAAATGCAGCTTATTGAGTATTCCGCACAAAGTAATGATCTAGCTGCTCCTTTGAAATGCAGACAACTCCACGTTCAGAGAGAACATCAGCGCCAACGCAGTTTTCAGCTACCTTTGAAAACCAAGGTTCTGGCACCATTTACAACACGAAGTACATGTTCGCTATAGGGAAGAAAAACACAATGCGCTGAAATGCAGCTTATTGAGTATTCCGCACAAAGTAATGATCTAGCTGCTCCTTTGAAATGCAGACAACTCCACGTCCAGAGAGAACATCAGCGCCAACGCAGTTTTCAGCTACCTTTGAAAACCAAGGTTCTGGCACCATTTACAACACGAAGTACATGTTCGCTATAGGGAAGAAACTCAGAATGTGAAACTGCTTCACAATGGAAAACCCGCTTCGAACGAAATCCCACATTTCTCACACAGTGTCTATAAAACACAATGTGCTGAAAAGCAGCTTATTGAGTATTCCGCACAAAGTAATGATCTAGCTGCTCCTTTGAAATGCAGACAACTCCACGTTCAGCGAGAACATCAGCACCAACGCAGTTTTCAGCTACCTATGAAAACTAACGTTTTAGAACCATATACAACACGAAGTACATGTTCGCTATACGGAAGAAACTCAGAATGTGAAACTGCTTCACAATGGAAAACCCGCTTCGAACGAAATCCCACATTTCTCACACAGTGTCTATAAAACACAATGTGCTGAAAAGCAGCTTATTGAGTGTTCCGCACAAAGTAATGATCTAGCTGCTCCTTTGAAATGCAGACAACTCCACATCCAGAGAGAACATCAACACCAACGCAGTTTTCAGCTACCTTTGAAAACCAAGGTTCTGGCACCATTTACAACACGAAGTACATGTTCGCTATAGGGAAGAAAAACACAATGCACTGAAAAGCAGCTTATTGAGTATTCCGCACAAAGTAATGATCTAGCTGCTCCTTTGAAATGCAGACAACTCCACGTTCAGCGAGAACATCAGCACCAACGCAGTTTTCAGCTACCTTTGAAAACCAAGGTTCTGGCACCATTTACAACACGAAGTACATGTTCGCTATAGGGAAGAAAAACACAATGCGCTGAAATGCAGCTTATTGAGTATTCCGCACAAAGTAATGATCTAGCTGCTCCTTTGAAATGCAGACAACTCCACGTTCAGAGAGAACATCAGCGCCAACGCAGTTTTCAGCTACCTTTGAAAACCAAGGTTCTGGCACCATTTACAACACGAAGTACATGTTCGCTATAGGGAAGAAACTCAGAATGTGAAACTGCTTCACAATGGAAAACCCGCTTCGAATGAAATCCCACATTTCTCTCACAGTGTCTATAAAACACAATGTGCTGAAAAGCAGCTTATTGAGTATTCCGCACAAAGTAATGATCTAGCTGCTCCTTTGAAATGCAGACAACTCCACGTTCAGAGAGAACATCAGCACCAACGCAGTTTTCAGCTACCTATGAAAACTAACGATTTAGAACCATTTACAACACGAAGTACATGTTCGCTATAGGGAAGAAACTCAGAATGTGAAACTGCTTCACAATGGAAAACCCGCTTCGAATGAAATCCCACATTTCTCACACAGTGTCTATAAAACACAATGTGCTGAAAAGCAGCTTATTGAGTGTTCCGCACAAAGTAATGATCTAGCTGCTCCTTTGAAATGCAGACAGCTCCACGTCAGGAGAGAACATCAGCGCCAACGCAGTTTTCAGGTACCTTTGAAAACCAAGGTTCTGGCACCATTTACAACACGAAGTACATGTTCGCTATAGGGAAGAAAAACACAATGCGCTGAAATGCAGCTTATTGAGTATTCCGCACAAAGTAATGATCTAGCTGCTCCTTTGAAATGCAGACAACTCCACGTTCAGAGAGAACATCAACACCAACGCAGTTTTCAGCTACCTTTGAAAACCAAGGTTCTGGCACCATTTACAACACGAAGTACATGTTCGCTATAGGGAAGAAACTCAGAATGTGAAACTGCTTCACAATGGAAAACCCGCTTCGAATGAAATCCCACATTTCTCACACAGTGTCTATAAAACACAATGTGCTGAAAAGCAGCTTATTGAGTGTTCCGCACAAAGTAATGATCTAGCTGCTCCTTTGAAATGCAGACAGCTCCACGTCAGGAGAGAACATCAGCGCCAACGCAGTTTTCAGCTACCTTTGAAAACCAAGGTTCTGGCACCATTTACAACACGAAGTACATGTTCGCTATAGGGAAGAAAAACACAATGCGCTGAAATGCAGCTTATTGAGTATTCCGCACAAAGTAATGATCTAGCTGCTCCTTTGAAATGCAGACAACTCCACGTTCAGAGAGAACATCAACACCAACGCAGTTTTCAGCTACCTTTGAAAACCAAGGTTCTGGCACCATTTACAACACGAAGTACATGTTCGCTATAGGGAAGAAAAACACAATGCGCTGAAATGCAGCTTATTGAGTATTCCGCACAAAGTAATGATCTAGCTGCTCCTTTGAAATGCAGACAACTCCACGTTCAGAGAGAACATCAGCGCCAACGCAGTTTTCAGCTACCTTTGAAAACCAAGGTTCTGGCACCATTTACAACACGAAGTACATGTTCGCTATAGGGAAGAAACTCAGAATGTGAAACTGCTTCACAATGGAAAACCCGCTTCGAACGAAATCCCACATTTCTCACACAGTGTCTATAAAACACAATGTGCTGAAAAGCAGCTTATTGAGTATTCCGCACAAAGTAATGATCTAGCTGCTCCTTTGAAATGCAGACAACTCCACGTTCAGAGAGAACATCAGCACCAACGCAGTTTTCAGCTACCTTTGAAAACCAAGGTTCTGGCACCATTTACAACACGAAGTACATGTTCGCTATAGGGAAGAAAAACACAATGCGCTGAAATGCAGCTTATTGAGTATTCCGCACAAAGTAATGATCTAGCTGCTCCTTTGAAATGCAGACAACTCCACGTTCAGAGAGAACATCAGCACCAACGCAGTTTTCAGCTACCTTTGAAAACCAAGGTTCTGGCACAATTTACAACACGAAGTACATGTTCGCTATAGGGAAGAAACTCAGAATGTGAAACTGCTTCACAATGGAAAACCCGCTTCGAAGAAATCCCACATTTCTCACACAGTGTCTATAAAACACAATGTGCTGAAAAGCAGCTTATTGAGTATTCCGCACAAAGTAATGATCTAGCTGCTCCTTTGAAATGCAGACAACTCCACGTTCAGAGAGAACATCAGCGCCAACGCAGTTTTCAGCTACCTTTGAAAACCAAGGTTCTGGCACCATTTACAACACGAAGTACATGTTCGCTATAGGGAAGAAAAACACAATGCGCTGAAATGCAGCTTATTGAGTATTCCGCACAAAGTAATGATCTAGCTGCTCCTTTGAAATGCAGACAACTCCACGTTCAGCGAGAACATCAGCACCAACGCAGTTTTCAGCTACCTTTGAAAACCAAGGTTCTGGCACCATTTACAACACGAAGTACATGTTCGCTATAGGGAAGAAAAACACAATGCGCTGAAATGCAGCTTATTGAGTATTCCGCACAAAGTAATGATCTAGCTGCTCCTTTGAAATGCAGACAACTCCACGTCCAGAGAGAACATCAGCGCCAACGCAGTTTTCAGCTACCTTTGAAAACCAAGGTTCTGGCACCATTTACAACACGAAGTACATGTTCGCTATAGGGAAGAAACTCAGAATGTGAAACTGCTTCACAATGGAAGACCCTCTTCGAACGAAATCCCACATTTCTCACACAGTGTCTATAAAACATAATATGCTGAAAAGCAGCTTATTGAGTATTCCGCACAAAGTAATGATCTAGCTGCTCCTTTGAAATGCAGACAACTCCACGTTCAGCGAGAACATCAGCACCAACGCAGTTTTCAGCTACCTATGAAAACTAACGTTCTAGAACCATTTACAACACGAAGTACATGTTCGCTATACGGAAGAAACTCAGAATGTGAAACTGCTTCACAATGGAAAACCCGCTTCGAACGAAATCCCACATTTCTCACACAGTGTCTATAAAACACAATGTGCTGAAAAGCAGCTTATTGAGTATTCTGCACAAAGTAATGATCTAGCTGCTCCTTTGAAATGCAGACAACTCCACATCCAGAGAGAACATTAACGCCAACGCAGTTTTCAGCTACCTTTGAAAACCATGGTTCTGGCACCATTTACAATATGAAGTACATGTTCGCTATAGGGAAGAAAAACACAATGCGCTGAAAAGCAGCTTATTGAGTATTCCGCACAAAGTAATGATCTAGCTGCTCCTTTGAAATGCAGACAACTCCACGTTCAGAGAGAACATTAACACCAACGCAGTTTTCAGCTACCTTTGAAAACCAAGGTTCTGGCAACATTTACAACACGAAGTACATGTTCGCTATAGGGAAGAAAAACACAATGCGCTGAAATGCAGCTTATTGAGTGTTCCGCACAAAGTAATGATCTAGCTGCTCCTTTGAAAAGCAGACAACTCCACGTTCAGCGAGAACATTAACACCAACGCAGTTTTCAGCTACCTTTGAAAACCAAGGTTCTGGCACCATTTACAACACGAAGTACATGTTCGCTATAGGGAAGAAAAACACAATGCGCTGAAATGCAGCTTATTGAGTATTCCGCACAAAGTAATGATCTAGATGCTCCTTTGAAATGCAGGCAACTCCACGTCAGTGAGAACATCAGCGCCAACGCAGTTTTTAGCTACCTTTGAAAACCAAGATTCTGGCACCATTTACAACACGAAGTACATGTTCGCTATAGGGAAGAAAAACACAATGCGCTGAAATGCAGCTTATTGAGTATTCCGCACAAAGTAATGATCTAGCTGCTCCTTTGAAATGCAGACAACTCCACGTTCAGAGAGAACATCAGCACCAACGCAGTTTTCAGCTACCTTTGAAAACCAAGGTTCTGGCACCATTTACAACACGAAGTACATGTTCGCTATAGGGAAGAAACTCAGAATGTGAAACTGCTTCACAATGGAAAACCCGCTTCGAACGAAATCCCACATTTCTCACACAGTGTCTATAAAACACAATGTGCTGAAAAGCAGCTTATTGAGTATTCCGCACAAAGTAATGATCTAGCTGCTCCTTTGAAATGCAGACAACTCCACGTCAGAGAGAACATCAGCGCCAACGCAGTTTTCAGCTACCTTTGAAAACCAAGGTTCTGGCACCATTTACAACACGAAGTACATGTTCGCTATAGGGAAGAAAAACACAATGCGCTGAAATGCAGCTTATTGAGTATTCCGCACAAAGTAATGATCTAGCTGCTCCTTTGAAATGCAGACAACTCCACGTTCAGAGAGAACATCAGCACCAACGCAGTTTTCAGCTACCTTAGAAAACCAAGGTTCTGGCACCATTTACAACACGAAGTACATGTTCGCTATAGGGAAGAAACTCAGAATGTGAAACTGCTTCACAATGGAAAACCCGCTTCGAACGAAATCCCACATTTCTCACACAGTGTCTATAAAACACAATGTGCTGAAAAGCAGCTTATTGAGTATTTCGCACAAAGTAATTATCTAGCTGCTCCTTTGAAATGCAGACAACTCCACGTTCAGTGAGAACATCAGCGCCAACGCAGTTTTCAGCTACCTTAGAAAGCCAAGGTTCTGGCACCATTTACAACACGAAGTACATGTTCGCTATAGGGAAGAAAAACACAATGCGCTGAAATGCAGCTTATTGAGTATTCCGCACAAAGTAATGATCTAGCTGCTCCTTTGAAATGCAGACAACTCCACGTTCAGAGAGAACATCAGCACCAACGCAGTTTTCAGCTACCTTTGAAAACCAAGGTTCTGGCACCATTTACAACACGAAGTACATGTTCGCTATAGGGAAGAAACTCAGAATGTGAAACTGCTTCACAATGGAAAACCCGCTTCGAACGAAATCCCACATTTCTCACACAGTGTCTATAAAACACAATGTGCTGAAAAGCAGCTTATTGAGTATTCCGCACAAAGTAATGATCTAGCTGCTCCTTTGAAATGCAGACAACTCCACGTTCAGCGAGAACATCAGCACCAACGCAGTTTTCAGCTACCTTTGAAAACCAAGGTTCTGGCACCATTTACAACACGAAGTACATGTTCGCTATAGGGAAGAAACTCAGAATGTGAAACTGCTTCACAATGGAAAACCCGCTTCGAACGAAATCCCACATTTCTCACACAGTGTCTATAAAACACAATGTGCTGAAAAGCAGCTTATTGAGTATTCCGCACAAAGTAATGATCTAGCTGCTCCTTTGAAATGCAGACAACTCCACATCCAGAGAGAACATCAGCACCAACGCAGTTTTCAGCTACCTTTGAAAACCAAGGTTCTGGCACCATTTACAACACGAAGTACATGTTCGCTATAGGGAAGAAAAACACAATGCGCTGAAATGCAGCTTATTGAGTATTCCGCACAAAGTAATGATCTAGCTGCTCCTTTGAAATGCAGACAACTCCACGTTCAAAAAGAACATCAGCGCCAACGCAGTTTTCAGCTACCTTTGAAAACCAAGGTTCTGGCACCATTTACAACACGAAGTACATGTTCGCTATAGGGAAGAAAAACACAATGCGCTGAAATGCAGCTTATTGAGTATTCCGCACAAAGTAATGATCTAGCTGCTCCTTTGAAATGCAGACAACTCCACGTTCAGAGAGAACATCAGCACCAACGCAGTTTTCAGCTACCTTTGAAAACCAAGGTTCTGGCACCATTTACAACACGAAGTACATGTTCGCTATAGGGAAGAAAAACACAATGCGCTGAAATGCAGCTTATTGAGTATTCCGCACAAAGTAATGATCTAGCTGCTCCTTTGAAATGCAGACAACTCCACGTCAGAGAGAACATCAGCGCCAACGCAGTTTTCAGCTACCTTTGAAAACCAAGGTTCTGGCACCATTTACAACACGAAGTACATGTTCGCTATAGGGAAGAAACTCAGAATGTGAAACTGCTTCACAATGGAAAACCCGCTTCGAACGAAATCCCACATTTCTCACACAGTGTCTATAAAACACAATGTGCTGAAAAGCAGCTTATTGAGTATTCCGCACAAAGTAATGATCTAGCTGCTCCTTTGAAATGCAGTCAACTCCACGTTCAGCGGGAATATCAGCACCAACGCAGTTTTCAGCTACCTTTGAAAACCAAGGTTCTGGCACCATTTACAACACGAAGTACATGTTCGCTATAGGGAAGAAACTCAGAATGTGAAACTGCTTCACAATGGAAAACCCGCTTCGAACGAAATCCCACATTTCTCACACAGTGTCTATAAAACACAATGTGCTGAAAAGCAGCTTATTGAGTGTTCCGCACAAAGTAATGATCTAGCTGCTCCTTTGAAATGCAGACAACTCCACATCCAGAGAGAACATCAACACCAACGCAGTTTTCAGCTACCTTTGAAAACCAAGGTTCTGGCACCATTTACAACACGAAGTACATGTTCGCTATAGGGAAGAAAAACACAATGCGCTGAAATGCAGCTTATTGAGTATTCCGCACAAAGTAATGATCTAGCTGCTCCTTTGAAATGCAGACAACTCCACGTTCAGAGAGAACATCAGCACCAACGCAGTTTTCAGCTACCTTTGAAAACCAAGGTTCTGGCACCATTTACAACACGAAGTACATGTTCGCTATAGGGAAGAAAAACACAATGCGCTGAAATGCAGCTTATTGAGTATTCCGCACAAAGTAATGATCTAGCTGCTCCTTTGAAATGCAGACAACTCCACGTCCAGAGAGAACATCAGCGCCAACGCAGTTTTCAGCTACCTTTGAAAACCAAGGTTCTGGCACCATTTACAACACGAAGTACATGTTCGCTATAGGGAAGAAACTCAGAATGTGAAACTGCTTCACAATGGAAAACCCGCTTCGAACGAAATCCCACATTTCTCACACAGTGTCTATAAAACACAATGTGCTGAAAAGCAGCTTATTGAGTATTCCGCACAAAGTAATGATCTAGCTGCTCCTTTGAAATGCAGACAACTCCACGTTCAGAGAGAACATCAGCACCAACGCAGTTTTCAGCTACCTTTGAAAACCAAGGTTCCGGCACCATTTACAACACGAAGTACATGTTCGCTATAGGGAAGAAACTCAGAATGTGAAACTGCTTCACAATGGAAAACCCGCTTCGAACGAAATCCCACATTTCTCACACAGTGTCTATAAAACACAATGTGCTGAAAAGCAGCTTATTGAGTATTCCGCACAAAGTAATGATCTAGCTGCTCCTTTGAAATGCAGACAACTCCACGTTCAGAGAGAACATCAACACCAACGCAGTTTTCAGCTACCTTTGAAAACCAAGGTTCTGGCGCCATTTACAACACGAAGTACATGTTCGCTATAGGGAAGAAAAACACAATGCGCTGAAATGCAGCTTATTGAGTATTCCGCACAAAGTAATGATCTAGCTGCTCCTTTGAAATGCAGACAACTCCACGTTCAGAGAGAACATCAGCGCCAACGCAGTTTTCAGCTACCTTTGAAAACCAAGGTTCTGGCACAATTTACAACACGAAGTACATGTTCGCTATAGGGAAGAAACTCAGAATGTGAAACTGCTTCACAATGGAAAACCCGCTTCGAAAAAATCCCACATTTCCCACACAGTGTCTATAAAACACAATGTGCTGAAAAGCAGCTTATTGAGTATTCCGCACAAAGTAATGATCTAGCTGCTCCTTTGAAATGCAGACAACTCCACGTTCAGAGAGAACATCAGCACCAACGCAGTTTTCAGCTACCTTTGAAAACCAAGGTTCTGGCACCATTTACAACACGAAGTACATGTTCGCTATAGGGAAGAAAAACACAATGCGCTGAAATGCAGCTTATTGAGTATTCCGCACAAAGTAATGATCTAGCTGCTCCTTTGAAATGCAGACAACTCCACATCCAGAGAGAACATCAGCGCCAACGCAGTTTTCAGCTACCTTTGAAAACCAAGGTTCTGGCACCATTTACAACACGAAGTACATGTTCGCTATAGGGAAGAAACTCAGAATGTGAAACTGCTTCACAATGGAAAACCCGCTTCGAACGAAATCCCACATTTCTCACACAGTGTCTATAAAACACAATGTGCTGAAAAGCAGCTTATTGAGTATTCCGCACAAAGTAATGATCTAGCTGCTCCTTTGAAATGCAGACAACTCCACGTTCAGCGAGAACATCAGCACCAACGCAGTTTTCAGCTACCTTTGAAAACCAAGGTTCTGGCACCATTTACAACACGAAGTACATGTTCGCTATAGGGAAGAAACTCAGAATGTGAAACTGCTTCACAATGGAAAACCCGCTTCGAACGAAATCCCACATTTCTCACACAGTGTCTATAAAACACAATGTGCTGAAAAGCAGCTTATTGAGTATTCCGCACAAAGTAATGATCTAGCTGCTCCTTTGAAATGCAGACAACTCCACGTCCAGAGAGAACATGAACACCAACGCAGTTTTCAGCTACCTTTGAAAACCAAGGTTCTGGCACCATTTACAACACGAAGTACATGTTCGCTATAGGGAAGAAAAACACAATGCGCTGAAAAGCAGCTTATTGAGTATTCCGCACAAAGTAATGATCTAGCTGCTCCTTTGAAATGCAGACAACTCCACGTTCAGCGAGAACATCAGCGCCAACGCAGTTTTCAGCTACCTTTGAAAACCAAGGTTCTGGCACCATTTACAACACGAAGTACATGTTAGCTATAGGGAAGAAAAACACAATGCGCTGAAATGCAGCTTATTGAGTATTCCGCACAAAGTAATGATCTAGCTGCTCCTTTGAAATGCAGACAACTCCACGTTCAGCGAGAACATCAACACCAACGCAGTTTTCAGCTACCTTTGAAAACCAAGGTTCTGGCACCATTTACAACACGAAGTACATGTTCGCTATAGGGAAGAAAAACACAATGCGCTGAAATGCAGCTTATTGAGTATTCCGCACAAAGTAATGATTTAGCTGCTCCTTTGAAATGCAGACAACTCCACGATCAGAGAGAACATCAGCGCCAACGCAGTTTTCAGCTACCTTTGAAAACCAAGGTTCTGGCACCATTTACAACACGAAGTACATGTTCGCTATAGGGAAGAAAAACACAATGCGCTGAAATGCAGCTTATTGAGTATTCCGCACAAAGTAATGATCTAGCTGCTCCTTTGAAATGCAGACAACTCCACGTTCAGAGAGAACATCAGCACCAACGCAGTTTTCAGCTACCTTTGAAAACCAAGGTTCTGGCACCATTTACAACACGAAGTACATGTTCGCTATAGGGAAGAAACTCAGAATGTGAAACTGCTTCACAATGGAAAACCCGCTTCGAACGAAATCCCACATTTCTCACACAGTGTCTATAAAACACAATGTGCTGAAAAGCAGCTTATTGAGTGTTCCGCACAAAGTAATGATCTAGCTGCTCCTTTGAAATGCAGACAACTCCACGTTCAGAGAGAACATCAGCGCCAACGCAGTTTTCAGCTACCTTTGAAAACCAAGGTTCTGGCACCATTTACAACACGAAGTACATGTTCGCTATAGGGAAGAAAAACACAATGCGCTGAAATGCAGCTTATTGAGTATTCCGCACAAAGTAATGATCTAGCTGCTCCTTTGAAATGCAGACAACTCCACGTTCAGAGAGAACATCAGCACCAACGCAGTTTTCAGCTACCTTTGAAAACCAAGGTTCTGGCACCATTTACAACACGAAGTACATGTTCGCTATAGGGAAGAAACTCAGAATGTGAAACTGCTTCACAATGGAAAACCCGCTTCGAACGAAATCCCACATTTCTCACACAGTGTCTATAAAACACAATGTGCTGAAAAGCAGCTTATTGAGTGTTCCGCACAAAGTAATGATCTAGCTGCTCCTTTGAAATGCAGACAACTCCACGTTCAGAGAGAACATCAGCACCAACGCAGTTTTCAGCTACCTTTGAAAACCAAGGTTCTGGCACCATTTACAACACGAAGTACATGTTCGCTATAGGGAAGAAAAACACAATGCGCTGAAATGCAGCTTATTGAGTATTCCGCACAAAGTAATGATCTAGCTGCTCCTTTGAAATGCAGACAACTCCACGTTCAGAGAGAACATCAGCACCAACGCAGTTTTCAGCTACCTTTGAAAACCAAGGTTCTGGCACCATTTACAACACGAAGTACATGTTCGCTATAGGGAAGAAACTCAGAATGTGAAACTGCTTCACAATGGAAAACCCGCTTCGAATGAAATCCCACATTTCTCACACAGTGTCTATAAAACACAATGTGCTGAAAAGCAGCTTATTGAGTATTCCGCACAAAGTAATGATCTAGCTGCTCCTTTGAAATGCAGACAACTCCACGTTCAGAGAGAACATCAGCACCAACGCAGTTTTCAGCTACCTTTGAAAACCAAGGTTCTGGCACCATTTACAACACGAAGTACATGTTCGCTATAGGGAAGAAACTCAGAATGTGAAACTGCTTCACAATGGAAAACCCGCTTCGAACGAAATCCCACATTTCTCACACAGTGTCTATAAAACACAATGTGCTGAAAAGCAGCTTATTGAGTATTCCGCACAAAGTAATGATCTAGCTGCTCCTTTGAAATGCAGACAACTCCACGTTCAGAGAGAACATCAGCACCAACGCAGTTTTCAGCTACCTTTGAAAACCAAGGTTCTGGCACCATTTACAACACGAAGTACATGTTCGCTATAGGGAAGAAAAACACAATGCGCTGAAATGCAGCTTATTGAGTATTCCGCACAAAGTAATGATCTAGCTGCTCCTTTGAAATGCAGACAACTCCACGTTCAGAGAGAACATCAGCACCAACGCAGTTTTCAGCTACCTTTGAAAACCAAGGTTCTGGCACCATTTACAACACGAAGTACATGTTCGCTATAGGGAAGAAAAACACAATGCGCTGAAATGCAGCTTATTGAGTATTCCGCACAAAGTAATGATCTAGCTGCTCCTTTGAAATGCAGACAACTCCACGTTCAGAGAGAACATCAGCACCAACGCAGTTTTCAGCTACCTTTGAAAACCAAGGTTCTGGCACCATTTACAACACGAAGTACATGTTCGCTATAGGGAAGAAAAACACAATGCGCTGAAATGCAGCTTATTGAGTATTCCGCACAAAGTAATGATCTAGCTGCTCCTTTGAAATGCAGACAACTCCACGTTCAGAGAGAACATCAGCACCAACGCAGTTTTCAGCTACCTTTGAAAACCAAGGTTCTGGCACCATTTACAACACGAAGTACATGTTCGCTATAGGGAAGAAACTCAGAATGTGAAACTGCTTCACAATGGAAAACCCGCTTCGAACGAAATCCCACATTTCTCACACAGTGTCTATAAAACACAATGTGCTGAAAAGCAGCTTATTGAGTATTCCGCACAAAGTAATGATCTAGCTGCTCCTTTGAAATGCAGACAACTCCACGTTCAGCGAGAACATCAACTACAACGCAGTTTTCAGCTACCTTTGAAAACCAAGGTTCTGGCACCATTTACAACACGAAGTACATGTTCGCTATAGGAAGAAACTCAGAATGTGAAACTGCTTCACAATGGAAAACCCGCTTCGAACGAAATCCCACATTTCTCACACAGTGTCTATAAAACACAATGTGCTGAAAGCAGCTTATTGAGTGTTCCGCACAAAGTAATGATCTAGCTGCTCCTTTGAAATGCAGACAACTCCACATCCAGAGAGAACATCAGCACCAACGCAGTTTTCAGCTACCTTTGAAAACCAAGGTTCTGGCACCATTTACAACACGAAGTACATGTTCGCTATAGGGAAGAAAAACACAATGCGCTGAAATGCAGCTTATTGAGTATTCCGCACAAAGTAATGATCTAGCTGCTCCTTTGAAATGCAGACAACTCCACGTTCAGAGAGAACATCAACACCAACGCAGTTTTCAGCTACCTTTGAAAACCAAGCTTCTGGCACCATTTACAACACGAAGTACATGTTCGCTATAGGGAAGAAAAACACAATGCGCTGAAATGCAGCTTATTGAGTATTCCGCACAAAGTAATGATCTAGCTGCTCCTTTGAAATGCAGACAACTCCACATCCAGAGAGAACATCAGCGCCAACGCAGTTTTCAGCTACCTATGAAAACCAAGGTTCTGGCACCATTTACAACACGAAGTACATGTTCGCTATAGGGAAGAAACTCAGAATGTGAAACTGCTTCACAATGGAAAACTTGCTTCGAATGAAATCCCACATTTTTCTCACAAGGTCTATAAAACACAATGTGCTGAAAAGCAGCTTATTGAGTATTCCGCAAAAAGTAATGATCTAGCTGCTCCTTTGAAATGCAGACAACTCCACGTTCAGCGAGAACATCAGCACCAACGCAGTTTTCAGCTACCTATGAAAACTAACGTTCTAGCACCATTTACAACACGAAGTACATGTTCGCTATAGGGAAGAAACTCAGAATGTGAAACTGCTTCACAATGGAAAACCCGCTTCGAACGAAATCCCACATTTCTCACACAGTGTCTATAAAACACAATGTGCTGAAAAGCAGCTTATTGAGTGTTCCGCACAAAGTAATGATCTAGCTGCTCCTTTGAAATGCAGACAACTCCACGTTCAGAGAGAACATCAACACCAACGCAATTTACAGATACCTTTGAAAACCAAGGTTCTGGCACCATTTACAACACGAAGTACATGTTTGCTATAGGGAAGAAAAACACAATGCGCTGAAATGCAGCTTATTAAGTATTCCGCACAAAGTAATGATCTAGCTGCTCCTTTGAAATGCAGACAACTCCACGTTCAGAGAGAACATCAGCACCAACGCAGTTTTCAGCTACCTTTGAAAACCAAGGTTCTGGCACCATTTACAACACGAAGTACATGTTCGCTATAGGGAAGAAACTCAGAATGTGAAACTGCTTCACAATGGAAAACCCGCTTCGAACGAAATCCCACATTTCTCACACAGTGTCTATAAAACACAATGTGCTGAAAAGCAGCTTATTGAGTATTCCGCACAAAGTAATGATCTAGCTGCTCCTTTGAAATGCAGACAACTCCACGTTCAGAGAGAACATCAGCACCAACGCAGTTTTCAGCTACCTTTGAAAACCAAGGTTCTGGCACCATTTACAACACGAAGTACATGTTCGCTATAGGGAAGAAAAACACAATGCGCTGAAATGCAGCTTATTGAGTATTCCGCACAAAGTAATGATGTAGCTGCTCCTTTGAAATGCAGACAACTCCACGTTCAGAGAGAACATCAGCGCCAACGCAGTTTTCAGCTACCTTTGAAAACCAAGGTTCTGGCACCATTTACAACACGAAGTACATGTTCGCTATAGGGAAGAAACTCAGAATGTGAAACTGCTTCACAATGGAAAACCCGCTTCGAATGAAATCCCACATTTCTCACACAGTGTCTACAAAACACAATGTGCTGAAAAGCAGCTTATTGAGTATTCCGCACAAAGTAATGATCTAGCTGCTCCTTTGAAATGCAGACAACTCCACGTTCAGCGAGAACATCAGCACCAACGCAGTTTTCAGCTACCTTTGAAAACCAAGGTTCTAGCACCAGTTACAACACGAATTACATGTTCGGTATAGGGACGAAACTCAGAATGTGAAACTGCTTCACAATGGAAAACCCGCTTCGAACGAAATCCCACATTTCTCACACAGTGTCTATAAAACACAATGTGCTGAAAAGCAGCTAATTGAGTGTTCCGCACAAAGTAATGATCTAGCTGCTCCTTTGAAATGCAGACAACTCCACGTTCAGAGAGAACATCAGCACCAACGCAGTTTTCAGCTACCTTTGAAAACCAAGGTTCTGGCACCATTTACAACACGAAGTACATGTTCGCTATAGGGAAGAAAAACACAATGCGCTGAAATGCAGCTTATTGAGTATTCCGCACAAAGTAATGATCTAGCTGCTCCTTTGAAATGCAGACAACTCCACGTTCAGAGAGAACATCAGCACCAACGCAGTTTTCAGCTACCTTTGAAAACCAAGGTTCTGGCACCATTTACAACACGAAGTACATGTTCGCTATAGGGAAGAAAAACACAATGCGCTGAAATGCAGCTTATTGAGTATTCCGCACAAAGTAATGATCTAGCTGCTCCTTTGAAATGCAGACAACTCCACATTCAGAGAGAACATCAGCACCAACGCAGTTTTCAGCTACCTTTGAAAACCAAGGTTCTGGCACCATTTACAACACGAAGTACATGTTCGCTATAGGGAAGAAAAACACAATGCGCTGAAATGCAGCTTATTGAGTATTCCGCACAAAGTAATGATCTAGCTGCTCCTTTGAAATGCAGACAACTCCACGTTCAGAGAGAACATCAGCACCAACGCAGTTTTCAGCTACCTTTGAAAACCAAGGTTCTGGCACCATTTACAACACGAAGTACATGTTCGCTATAGGGAAGAAAAACACAATGCGCTGAAATGCAGCTTATTGAGTATTCCGCACAAAGTAATGATCTAGCTGCTCCTTTGAAATGCAGACAACTCCACATCCAGAGAGAACATCAGCGCCAACGCAGTTTTCAGCTACCTTTGAAAACCAAGGTTCTGGCACCATTTACAACACGAAGTACATGTTCGCTATAGGGAAGAAACTCAGAATGTGAAACTGCTTCACAATGGAAAACCCGCTTCGAATGAAATCCCACATTTCTCACACAGTGTCTATAAAACACAATGTGCTGAAAAGCAGCTTATTGAGTATTCCGCACAAAGTAATGATCTAGCTGCTCCTTTGAAATGCAGACAACTCCACGTTCAGCGAGAACATCAGCACCAACGCAGTTTTCAGCTACCTATGAAAACTAACGTTCTAGCACCATTTACAACACGAAGTACATGTTCGCTATAGGGAAGAAACTCAGAATGTGAAACTGCTTCACAATGGAAAACCCGCTTCGAACGAAATCCCACATTTCTCACACAGTGTCTATAAAACACAATGTGCTGAAAAGCAGCTTATTGAGTGTTCCGCACAAAGTAATGATCTAGCTGCTCCTTTGAAATGCAGACAACTCCACGTTCAGAGAGAACATCAGCACCAACGCAGTTTTCAGCTACCTTTGAAAACTAACGATTTGGCACCATTTACAACACGAAGTACATGTTCGCTATAGGGAAGAAAAACACAATGCGCTGAAATGCAGCTTATTGAGTATTCCGCACAAAGTAATGATCTAGCTGCTCCTTTGAAATGCAGACAACTCCACGTTCAGCGAGAACATCAGCACCAACGCAGTTTTCAGCTACCTTTGAAAACCAAGTTTCTGGCACCATTTACAACACGAAGTACATGTTCGCTATAGGGAAGAAACTCAGAATGTGAAACTGCTTCACAATGGAAAACCCGCTTCGAACGAAATCCCACATTTCTCACACAGTGTCTACAAAACACAATGTGCTGAAAAGCAGCTTATTGAGTATTCCGCACAAAGTAATGATCTAGCTGCTCCTTTGAAATGCAGACAACTCCACATCCAGAGAGAACATCAACACCAACGCAGTTTTCAGCTACCTTTGAAAACCAAGGTTCTGGCACCATTTACAACACGAAGTACATGTTCGCTATAGGGAAGAAAAACACAATGCGCTGAAAAGCAGCTTATTGAGTATTCCGCACAAAGTAATGATCTAGCTGCTCCTTTGAAATGCAGACAACTCCACGTTCAGCGAGAACATCAGCACCAACGCAGTTTTCAGCTACCTTTGAAAACCAAGCTTCTGGCACCATTTACAACACGAAGTACATGTTAGCTATAGGGAAGAAAAACACAATGCGCTGAAATGCAGCTTATTGAGTATTCCGCACAAAGTAATGATCTAGCTGCTCCTTTGAAATGCAGACAACTCCACGTTCAGCGAGAACATCAACACCAACGCAGTTTTCAGCTACCTTTGAAAACCAAGGTTCTGGCACCATTTACAACACGAAGTACATGTTCGCTATAGGGAAGAAAAACACAATGCGCTGAAATGCAGCTTATTGAGTATTCCGCACAAAGTAATGATCTAGCTGCTCCTTTGAAATGCAGACAACTCCACGTCCAGAGAGAACATCAGCACCAACGCAGTTTTCAGCTACCTTTGAAAACCAAGGTTCTGGCACCATTTACAACACGAAGTACATGTTCGCTATAGGGAAGAAAAACACAATGCGCTGAAATGCAGCTTATTGAGTATTCCGCACAAAGTAATGATCTAGCTGCTCCTTTGAAATGCAGACAACTCCACATCCAGAGAGAACATCAGCGCCAACGCAGTTTTCAGCTACCTTTGAAAACCAAGGTTCTGGCACCATTTACAACACGAAGTACATGTTCGCTATAGGGAAGAAACTCAGAATGTGAAACTGCTTCACAATGGAAAACCCGCTTCGAACGAAATCCCACATTTCTCACACAGTGTCTATAAAACACAATGTGCTGAAAAGCAGCTTATTGAGTATTCCGCACAAAGTAATGATCTAGCTGCTCCTTTGAAATGCAGACAACTCCACGTTCAGCGAGAACATCAGCACCAACGCAGTTTTCAGCTACCTATGAAAACCAAGGTTCTGGCACCATTTACAACACGAAGTACATGTTCGCTATAGGGAAGAAACTCAGAATGTGAAACTGCTTCACAATGGAAAACCCGCTTCGAACGAAATCCCACATTTCTCACACAGTGTCTATAAAACACAATGTGCTGAAAAGCAGCTTATTGAGTGTTCCGCACAAAGTAATGATCTAGCTGCTCCTTTGAAATGCAGACAACTCCACGTTCAGAGAGAACATCAGCACCAACGCAGTTTTCAGCTACCTTTGAAAACCAAGGTTCTGGCACCATTTACAACACGAAGTACATGTTCGCTATAGGGAAGAAAAACACAATGCGCTGAAATGCAGCTTATTGAGTATTCCGCACAAAGTAATGATCTAGCTGCTCCTTTGAAATGCAGACAACTCCACGTTCAGAGAGAACATCAGCGCCAACGCAGTTTTCAGCTACCTTTGAAAACCAAGGTTCTGGCACCATTTACAACACGAAGTACATGTTCGCTATAGGGAAGAAAAACACAATGCGCTGAAATGCAGCTTATTGAGTATTCCGCACAAAGTAATGATCTAGCTGCTCCTTTGAAATGCAGACAACTCCACGTTCAGAGAGAACATCAGCACCAACGCAGTTTTCAGCTACCTTTGAAAACCAAGGTTCTGGCACCATTTACAACACGAAGTACATGTTCGCTATAGGGAAGAAAAACACAATGCGCTGAAATGCAGCTTATTGAGTATTCCGCACAAAGTAATGATCTAGCTGCTCCTTTGAAATGCAGACAACTCCACGTTCAGAGAGAACATCAGCGCCAACGCAGTTTTCAGCTACCTTTGAAAACCAAGGTTCTGGCACCATTTACAACACGAAGTACATGTTCGCTATAGGGAAGAAACTCAGAATGTGAAACTGCTTCACAATGGAAAACCCGCTTCGAACGAAATCCCACATTTCTCACACAGTGTCTATAAAACACAATGTGCTGAAAAGCAGCTTATTGAGTATTCCGCACAAAGTAATGATCTAGCTGCTCCTTTGAAATGCAGACAACTCCACGTTCAGCGAGAACATCAGCACCAACGCAGTTTTCAGCTACCTATGAAAACTAACGTTCTAGCACCATTTACAACACGAAGTACATGTTCGCTATAGGGAAGAAACTCAGAATGTGAAACTGCTTCACAATGGAAAACCCGCTTCGAACGAAATCCCACATTTCTCACACAGTGTCTATAAAACACAATGTGCTGAAAAGCAGCTTATTGAGTGTTCCGCACAAAGTAATGATCTAGCTGCTCCTTTGAAATGCAGACAACTCCACATCCAGAGAGAACATCAGCACCAACGCAGTTTTCAGCTACCTTTGAAAACCAAGGTTCTGGCACCATTTACAACACGAAGTACATGTTCGCTATAGGGAAGAAAAACACAATGCGCTGAAATGCAGCTTATTGAGTATTCCGCACAAAGTAATGATCTAGCTGCTCCTTTGAAATGCAGACAACTCCACGTCCAGAGAGAACATCAGCACCAACGCAGTTTTCAGCTACCTTTGAAAACCAAGGTTCTGGCACCATTTTCAACACGAAGTACATGTTCGCTATAGGGAAGAAAAACACAATGCGCTGAAATGCAGCTTATTGAGTGTTCCGCACAAAGTAATGATCTAGCTGCTCCTTTGAAATGCAGACAACTCCACATCCAGAGAGAACATCAGCGCCAACGCAGTTTTCAGCTACCTTTGAAAACCAAGGTTCTGGCACCATTTACAACACGAAGTACATGTTCGCTATAGGGAAGAAAAACACAATGCGCTGAAATGCAGCTTATTGAGTATTCCGCACAAAGTAATGATCTAGCTGCTCCTTTGAAATGCAGACAACTCCACATTCAGAGAGAACATCAGCACCAACGCAGTTTTCAGCTACCTTTGAAAACCAAGCTTCTGGCACCATTTACAACACGAAGTACATGTTCGCTATAGGGAAGAAAAACACAATGCGCTGAAATGCAGCTTATTGAGTATTCCGCACAAAGTAATGATCTAGCTGCTCCTTTGAAATGCAGACAACTCCACATCCAGAGAGAATATCAGCGCCAACGCAGTTTTCAGTTACCTTTGAAAACCAAGAATCTGGCACCATTTACAACACGAAGTACATGTTCGCTATAGGGAAGAAACTCAGAATGTGAAACTGCTTCACAATGGAAAACCCGCTTCGAATGAAATCCCACATTTTTCACACAGTGTCTATAAAACACAATGTGCTGAAAAGCAGCTTATTGAGTATTCCGCACAAAGTAATGATCTAGCTGCTCCTTTGAAATGCAGACAACTCCACGTTCAGCGAGAACATCAGCACCAACGCAGTTTTCAGCTACCTATGAAAACTAACGTTCTAGCACCATTTACAACACGAAGTACATGTTCGCTATAGGGAAGAAACTCAGAATGTGAAACTGCTTCACAATGGAAAACCCGCTTCGAACGAAATCCCACATTTCTCACACAGTGTCTATAAAACACAATGTGCTGAAAAGCAGCTTATTGAGTATTCCGCACAAAGTAATGATCTAGCTGCTCCTTTGAAATGCAGACAACTCCACGTTCAGAGAGAACATCAACACCAACGCAGTTTTCAGCTACCTTTGAAAACCAAGGTTCTGGCACCATTTACAACACGAAGTACATGTTCGCTATAGGGAAGAAAAACACAATGCGCTGAAATGCAGCTTATTGAGTATTCCGCACAAAGTAATGATCTAGCTGCTCCTTTGAAATGCAGACAACTCCACGTTCAGAGAGAACATCAGCACCAACGCAGTTTTCAGCTACCTTTGAAAACCAAGGTTCTGGCACCATTTACAACACGAAGTACATGTTCGCTATAGGGAAGAAACTCAGAATGTGAAACTGCTTCACAATGGAAAACCCGCTTCGAACGAAATCCCACATTTCTCACACAGTGTCTATAAAACACAATGTGCTGAAAAGCAGCTTATTGAGTATTCCGCACAAAGTAATGATCTAGCTGCTCCTTTGAAATGCAGACAACTCCACGTTCAGAGAGAACATCAGCACCAACGCAGTTTTCAGCTACCTTTGAAAACCAAGGTTCTGGCACCATTTACAACACGAAGTACATGTTCGCTATAGGGAAGAAAAACACAATGCGCTGAAATGCAGCTTATTGAGTATTCCGCACAAAGTAATGATCTAGCTGCTCCTTTGAAATGCAGACAACTCCACGTTCAGAGAGAACATCAGCACCAACGCAGTTTTCAGCTACCTATGAAAACCAAGGTTCTGGCACCATTTACAACACGAAGTACATGTTCGCTATAGGGAAGAAACTCAGAATGTGAAACTGCTTCACAATGGAAAACCCGCTTCGAACGAAATCCCACATTTCTCACACAGTGTCTATAAAACACAATGCGCTGAAATGCAGCTTATTGAGTATTCCGCACAATGTAATTATCTAGGTGCTCCTTTGAAATGCAGACAACTCCACGTTCAGCGAGAACATCAACACCAACGCATTTTTCAGCTACCTTTGAAAACCAAGGTTCTGGCACCATTTACAACACGAAGTACATGTTCGCTATAGGGAGAAACTCAGAATGTGAAACTGCTTCACAATGGAAAACCCGCTTCGAACGAAATCCCACATTTCTCACACAGTGTCTATAAAACACAATGTGCTGAAAAGCAGCTTATTGAGTATTCCGCACAAAGTAATGATCTAGCTGCTCCTTTGAAATGCAGACAACTCCACGTTCAGTGAGAACATCAGCACCAACGCAGTTTTCAGCTACCTTTGAAAACCAAGGTTCTGGCACCATTTACAACACGAAGTACATGTTCGCTATAGGGAAGAAAAACACAATGCGCTGAAATGCAGCTTATTGAGTATTCCGCACAAAGTAATGATCTAGCTGCTCCTTTGAAATGCAGACAACTCCACGTCCAGAGAGAACATCAGTACCAACGCAGTTTTCAGCTACCTTTGAAAACCAAGGTTCTGGCACCATTTACAACACGAAGTACATGTTCGCTATAGGGAAGAAAAACACAATGCGCTGAAATGCAGCTTATTGAGTGTTCCGCACAAAGTAATGATCTAGCTGCTCCTTTGAAATGCAGACAACTCCACGTTCAGAGAGAACATCAGCGCCAACGCAGTTTTCAGCTACCTATGAAAACCAAGGTTCTGGCACCATTTACAACACGAAGTACATGTTCGCTATAGGGAAGAAAAACACAATGCGCTGAAATGCAGCTTATTGAGTATTCCGCACAAAGTAATGATCTAGCTGCTCCTTTGAAATGCAGACAACTCCACATCCAGAGAGAACATCAGCACCAACGCAGTTTTCAGCTACCTTTGAAAACCAAGCTTCTGGCACCATTTACAACACGAAGTACATGTTCGCTATAGGGAAGAAAAACACAATGCGCTGAAATGCAGCTTATTGAGTATTCCGCACAAAGTAATGATCTAGCTGCTCCTTTGAAATGCAGACAACTCCACATCCAGAGAGAACATCAGCGCCAACGCAGTTTTCAGCTACCTATGAAAACCAAGGTTCTGGCACCATTTACAACACGAAGTACATGTTCGCTATAGGGAAGAAACTAAGAATGTGAAACTGCTTCACAATGGAAAACCCGCTTCGAATGAAATCCCACATTTCTCACACAGTGTCTATAAAACACAATGTGCTGAAAAGCAGCTTATTGAGTATTCCGCACAAAGTAATGATCTAGCTGCTCCTTTGAAATGCAGACAACTCCACGTTCAGCGAGAACATCAGCACCAACGCAGTTTTCAGCTACCTATGAAAACCAACGTTCTGGCACCATTTACAACACGAAGTACATGTTCGCTATAGGGAAGAAACTCAGAATGTGAAACTGCTTCACAATGGAAAACCCGCTTCGAACGAAATCCCACATTTCTCACACAGTGTCTATAAAACACAATGTGCTGAAAAGCAGCTTATTGAGTATTCCGCACAAAGTAATGATCTAGCTGCTCCTTTGAAATGCAGACAACTCCACGTTCAGAGAGAACATCAACACCAACGCAGTTTTCAGCTACCTTTGAAAACCAAGGTTCTGGCACCATTTACAACACGAAGTACATGTTCGCTATAGGGAAGAAAAACACAATGCGCTGAAATGCAGCTTATTGAGTATTCCGCACAAAGTAATGATCTAGCTGCTCCTTTGAAATGCAGACAACTCCACGTTCAGAGAGAACATCAGCACCAACGCAGTTTTCAGCTACCTTTGAAAACCAAGGTTCTGGCACCATTTACAACACGAAGTACATGTTCGCTATAGGGAAGAAAAACACAATGCGCTGAAATGCAGCTTATTGAGTATTCCGCACAAAGTAATGATCTAGCTGCTCCTTTGAAATGCAGACAACTCCACGTTCAGAGAGAACATCAGCACCAACGCAGTTTTCAGCTACCTTTGAAAACCAAGGTTCTGGCACCATTTACAACACGAAGTACATGTTCGCTATAGGGAAGAAAAACACAATGCGCTGAAATGCAGCTTATTGAGTATTCCGCACAAAGTAATGATCTAGCTGCTCCTTTGAAATGCAGACAACTCCACGTTCAGAGAGAACATCAGCGCCAACGCAGTTTTCAGCTACCTTTGAAAACCAAGGTTCTGGCACCATTTACAACACGAAGTACATGTTCGCTATAGGGAAGAAACTCAGAATGTGAAACTGCTTCACAATGGAAAACCCGCTTCGAATGAAATCCCACATTTCTCACACAGTGTCTATAAAACACAATGTGCTGAAAAGCAGCTTATTGAGTATTCCGCACAAAGTAATGATCTAGCTGCTCCTTTGAAATGCAGACAACTCCACGTTCAGCGAGAACATCAGCACCAACGCAGTTTTCAGCTACCTATGAAAACCAAGGTTCTGGCACCATTTACAACACGAAGTACATGTTCGCTATAGGGAAGAAACTCAGAATGTGAAACTGCTTCACAATGGAAAACCCGCTTCGAACGAAATCCCACATTTCTCACACAGTGTCTATAAAACACAATGTGCTGAAAAGCAGCTTATTGAGTGTTCCGCACAAAGTAATGATCTAGCTGCTCCTTTGAAATGCAGACAACTCCACATCCAGAGAGAACATCAGCACCAACGCAGTTTTCAGCTACCTTTGAAAACCAAGGTTCTGGCACCATTTACAACACGAAGTACATGTTCGCTATAGGGAAGAAAAACACAATGCGCTGAAATGCAGCTTATTGAGTATTCCGCACAAAGTAATGATCTAGCTGCTCCTTTGAAATGCAGACAACTCCACGTCCAGAGAGAACATCAGCACCAACGCAGTTTTCAGCTACCTTTGAAAACCAAGGTTCTGGCACCATTTACAACACGAAGTACATGTTCGCTATAGGGAAGAAAAACACAATGCGCTGAAATGCAGCTTATTGAGTATTCCGCACAAAGTAATGATCTAGCTGCTCCTTTGAAATGCAGACAACTCCACATCCAGAGAGAACATCAGCGCCAACGCAGTTTTCAGCTACCTTTGAAAACCAAGGTTCTGGCACCATTTACAACACGAAGTACATGTTCGCTATAGGGAAGAAAAACACAATGCGCTGAAATGCAGCTTATTGAGTATTCCGCACAAAGTAATGATCTAGCTGCTCCTTTGAAATGCAGACAACTCCACATCCAGAGAGAACATCAGCACCAACGCAGTTTTCAGCTACCTTTGAAAACCAAGCTTCTGGCACCATTTACAACACGAAGTACATGTTCGCTATAGGGAAGAAAAACACAATGCGCTGAAATGCAGCTTATTGAATATTCCGCACAAAGTAATGATCTAGCTGCTCCTTTGAAATGCAGACAACTCCACGTTCAGAGAGAACATCAGCGCCAACGCAGTTTTCAGCTACCTATGAAAACTAACGTTCTGGCACCATTTACAACACGAAGTACATGTTCGCTATAGGGAAGAAACTCAGAATGTGAAACTGCTTCACAATGGAAAACCCGCTTCGAACGAAATCCCACATTTCTCACACAGTGTCTATAAAACACAATGTGCTGAAAAGCAGCTTATTGAGTATTCCGCACAAAGTAATGATCTAGCTGCTCCTTTGAAATGCAGACAACTCCACGTTCAGAGAGAACATCAGCACCAACGCAGTTTTCAGCTACCTTTGAAAACCAAGGTTCTGGCACCATTTACAACACGAAGTACATGTTCGCTATAGGGAAGAAAAACACAATGCGCTGAAATGCAGCTTATTGAGTATTCCGCACAAAGTAATGATCTAGCTGCTCCTTTGAAATGCAGACAACTCCACGTTCAGAGAGAACATCAGCACCAACGCAGTTTTCAGCTACCTTTGAAAACCAAGGTTCTGGCACCATTTACAACACGAAGTACATGTTCGCTATAGGGAAGAAACTCAGAATGTGAAACTGCTTCACAATGGAAAACCCGCTTCGAACGAAATCCCACATTTCTCACACAGTGTCTATAAAACACAATGTGCTGAAAAGCAGCTTATTGAGTATTCCGCACAAAGTAATGATCTAGCTGCTCCTTTGAAATGCAGACAACTCC
Organism: Ochotona curzoniae; assembly: GCF_017591425.1. Classification (NCBI taxonomy): domain Eukaryota; kingdom Metazoa; phylum Chordata; class Mammalia; order Lagomorpha; family Ochotonidae; genus Ochotona; species Ochotona curzoniae. The sequence continues at coordinate 206,835 of NW_024467130.1, read as the reverse complement.
ACGTTCAGAGAGAACATCAGCACCAACGCAGTTTTCAGCTACCTTTGAAAACCAAGGTTCTGGCACCATTTACAACACGAAGTACATGTTCGCTATAGGGAAGAAAAACACAATGCGCTGAAATGCAGCTTATTGAGTATTCCGCACAAAGTAATGATCTAGCTGCTCCTTTGAAATGCAGACAACTCCACGTTCAGCGAGAATATCAGCACCAACGCAGTTTTCAGCTACCTTTGAAAACCAAGGTTCTGGCACCATTTACAACACGAAGTACATGTTCGCTATAGGGAAGAAACTCAGAATGTGAAACTGCTTCACAATGGAAACCCGCTTCGAACGAAATCCCACATTTCTCACACAGTGTCTATAAAACACAATGAGCTGAAATGCAGCTTATTGAGTATTCCGCACAAAGTAATGATCTAGCTGCTCCTTTGAAATGCAGTCAACTCCACGTTCAGCGAGAACATCAACACCAACGCAGTTTTCAGCTACCTTTGAAAACCAAGGTTCTGGCACCATTTACAACACGAAGTACATGTTCGCTATAGGGAAGAAAAACACAATGCGCTGAAATGCAGCTTATTGAGTATTCCGCACAAAGTAATGATCTAGCTGCTCCTTTGAAATGCAGACAACTCCACGTTCAGAGAGAACATCAGCGCCAACGCAGTTTTCAGCTACCTTTGAAAACCAAGGTTCTGGCACCATTTACAACACGAAGTACATGTTCGCTATAGGGAAGAAAAACACAATGCGCTGAAATGCAGCTTATTGAGTATTCCGCACAAAGTAATGATCTAGCTGCTCCTTTGAAATGCAGACAACTCCACGTTCAGAGAGAACATCAGCACCAACGCAGTTTTCAGCTACCTATGAAAACCAAGGTTCTGGCACCATTTACAACACGAAGTACATGTTCGCTATAGGGAAGAAACTCAGAATGTGAAACTGCTTCACAATGGAAAACCCGCTTCGAACGAAATCCCACATTTCTCACACAGTGTCTATAAAACACAATGTGCTGAAAAGCAGCTTATTGAGTATTCCGCACAAAGTAATGATCTAGCTGCTCCTTTGAAATGCAGTCAACTCCACGTTCAGAGAGAACATCAGCACCAACGCAGTTTTCAGCTACCTTTGAAAACCAAGGTTCTGGCACCATTTACAACACGAAGTACATGTTCGCTATAGGGAAGAAAAACACAATGCGCTGAAATGCAGCTTATTGAGTATTCCGCACAAAGTAATGATCTAGCTGCTCCTTTGAAATGCAGACAACTCCACATCCAGAGAGAACATTAGCGCCAACGCAGTTTTCAGCTACCTTTGAAAACCAAGGTTCTGGCACCATTTACAACACGAAGTACATGTTCGCTATAGGGAAGAAACTCAGAATGTGAAACTGCTTCACAATGGAAAACCCGCTTCGAATGAAATCCCACATTTCTCACACAGTGTCTATAAAACACAATGTGCTGAAAAGCAGCTTATTGAGTATTCCGCACAAAGTAATGATCTAGCTGCTCCTTTGAAATGCAGACAACTCCACGTTCAGCGAGAACATCAGCACCAACGCAGTTTTCAGCTACCTTTGAAAACCAAGGTTCTGGCACCATTTACAACACGAAGTACATGTTCGCTATAGGGAAGAAACTCAGAATGTGAAACTGCTTCACAATGGAAAACCCGCTTCGAACGAAATCCCACATTTCTCACACAGTGTCTATAAAACACAATGTGCTGAAAAGCAGCTTATTGAGTGTTCCGCACAAAGTAATGATCTAGCTGCTCCTTTGAAATGCAGACAACTCCACGTTCAGAGAGAACATCAACACCAACGCAGTTTTCAGCTACCTTTGAAAACCAAGCTTCTGGCACCATTTACAACACGAAGTACATGTTAGCTATAGGGAAGAAAAACACAATGCGCTGAAATGCAGCTTATTGAGTATTCCGCACAAAGTAATGATCTAGCTGCTCCTTTGAAATGCAGACAACTCCACGTTCAGAGAGAACATCAGCACCAACGCAGTTTTCAGCTACCTTTGAAAACCAAGGTTCTGGCACCATTTACAACACGAAGTACATGTTCGCTATAGGGAAGAAAAACACAATGCGCTGAAATGCAGCTTATTGAGTATTCCGCACAAAGTAATGATCTAGCTGCTCCTTTGAAATGCAGACAACTCCACATCCAGAGAGAACATCAGCACCAACGCAGTTTTCAGCTACCTTTGAAAACCAAGGTTCTGGCACCATTTACAACACGAAGTACATGTTCGCTATAGGGAAGAAAAACACAATGCGCTGAAATGCAGCTTATTGAGTATTCCGCACAAAGTAATGATCTAGCTGCTCCTTTGAAATGCAGACAACTCCACGTCCAGAGAGAACATCAGCACCAACGCAGTTTTCAGCTACCTTTGAAAACCAAGGTTCTGGCACCATTTACAACACGAAGTACATGTTCGCTATAGGGAAGAAACTCAGAATGTGAAACTGCTTCACAATGGAAAACCCGCTTCGAACGAAATCCCACATTTCTCACACAGTGTCTATAAAACACAATGTGCTGAAAAGCAGCTTATTGAGTATTCCGCACAAAGTAATGATCTAGCTGCTCCTTTGAAATGCAGACAACTCCACGTTCAGCGAGAACATCAGCACCAACGCAGTTTTCAGCTACCTTTGAAAACCAAGGTTCTGGCACCATTTACAACACAAAGTACATGTTCGCTATAGGGAAGGAACTCAGAATGTGAAACTGCTTCACAATGGAAAACCCGCTTCGAACGAAATCCCACATATCTCACACAGTGTCTATAAAACACAATGTGCTGAAAAGCAGCTTATTGAATATTCCGCACAAAGTAATGATCTAGCTGCTCCTTTGAAATGCAGACAACTCCGTATCCAGAGAGAACATCAGCACCAACGCAATTTTCAGCTACCTTTGAAAACCAAGGTTCTGGCACCATTTACAACACGAAGTACATGTTCGCTATAGGGAAGAAAAACACAATGCGCTGAAATGCAGCTTATTGAGTATTCCGCACAAAGTAATGATCTAGCTGCTCCTTTGAAATGCAGACAACTCCACGTTCAGAGAGAACATCAGCACCAACGCAGTTTTCAGCTACCTTTGAAAACCAAGCTTCTGGCACCATTTACAACACGAAGTACATGTTCGCTATAGGGAAGAAAAACACAATGCGCTGAAATGCAGCTTATTGAGTATTCCGCACAAAGTAATGATCTAGCTGCTCCTTTGAAATGCAGACAACTCCACATCCAGAGAGAACATCAGCGCCAACGCAGTTTTCAGCTACCTATGAAAACCAAGGTTCTGGCACCATTTACAACACGAAGTACATGTTCGCTATAAGGAAGAAACTCAGAATGTGAAACTGCTTCACAATGGAAAACCCGCTTCGAATGAAATCCCACATTTCTCACACAGTGTCTATAAAACACAATGTGCTGAAAAGCAGCTTATTGAGTATTCCGCACAAAGTAATGATCTAGCTGCTCCTTTGAAATGCAGACAACTCCACGTTCAGCGAGAACATCAGCACCAACGCAGTTTTCAGCTACCTATGAAAACCAAGTTCTGGCACCATTTACAACACGAAGTACATGTTCGCTATAGGGAAGAAACTCAGAATGTGAAACTGCTTCACAATGGAAAACCCGCTTCGAACGAAATCCCACATTTCTCACACAGTGTCTATAAAACACAATGTGCTGAAAAGCAGCTTATTGAGTATTCCGCACAAAGTAATGATCTAGCTGCTCCTTTGAAATGCAGACAACTCCACGTTCAGAGAGAACATCAGCACCAACGCAGTTTTCAGCTACCTTTGAAAACCAAGGTTCTGGCACCATTTACAACACGAAGTACATGTTCGCTATAGGGAAGAAAAACACAATGCGCTGAAATGCAGCTTATTGAGTATTCCGCACAAAGTAATGATCTAGCTGCTCCTTTGAAATGCAGACAACTCCACGTTCAGAGAGAACATCAGCACCAACGCAGTTTTCAGCTACCTTTGAAAACCAAGGTTCTGGCACCATTTACAACACGAAGTACATGTTCGCTATAGGGAAGAAAAACACAATGCGCTGAAATGCAGCTTATTGAGTATTCCGCACAAAGTAATGATCTAGCTGCTCCTTTGAAATGCAGACAACTCCACGTTCAGAGAGAACATCAACACCAACGCAGTTTTCAGCTACCTTTGAAAACCAAGTTCTGGCACCATTTACAACACGAAGTACATGTTCGCTATAGGGAAGAAAAACACAATGCGCTGAAATGCAGCTTATTGAGTATTCCGCACAAAGTAATGATCTAGCTGCTCCTTTGAAATGCAGACAACTCCACGTTCAGAGAGAACATCAGCACCAACGCAGTTTTCAGCTACCTTTGAAAACCAAGGTTCTGGCACCATTTACAACACGAAGTACATGTTCGCTATAGGGAAGAAAAACACAATGCGCTGAAATGCAGCTTATTGAGTATTCCGCACAAAGTAATGATCTAGCTGCTCCTTTGAAATGCAGACAACTCCACATCCAGAGAGAACATCAGCGCCAACGCAGTTTTCAGCTACCTTTGAAAACCAAGGTTCTGGCACCATTTACAACACGAAGTACATGTTCGCTATAGGGAAGAAACTCAGAATGTGAAACTGCTTCACAATGGAAGACCCGCTTCAAACGAAATCCCACATTTCTCACACAGTGTCTATAAAACACAATGTGCTGAAAAGCAGCTTATTGAGTATTCCGCACAAAGTAATGATCTAGCTGCTCCTTTGAAATGCAGACAACTCCACGTTCAGCGAGAACATCAGCACCAACGCAGTTTTCAGCTACCTATGAAAACCAAGGTTCTGGCACCATTTACAACACGAAGTACATGTTCGCTATAGGGAAGAAACTCAGAATGTGAAACTGCTTCACAATGGAAAACCCGCTTCGAACGAAATCCCACATTTCTCACACAGTGTCTATAAAACACAATGTGCTGAAAAGCAGCTTATTGAGTGTTCCGCACAAAGTAATGATCTAGCTGCTCCTTTGAAATGCAGACAACTCCACGTTCAGAGAGAACATCAGCACCAACGCAGTTTTCAGCTACCTTTGAAAACCAAGGTTCTGGCACCATTTACAACACGAAGTACATGTTCGCTATAGGGAAGAAAAACACAATGCGCTGAAATGCAGCTTATTGAGTATTCCGCACAAAGTAATGATCTAGCTGCTCCTTTGAAATGCAGACAACTCCACGTTCAGAGAGAACATCAGCACCAACGCAGTTTTCAGCTACCTTTGAAAACCAAGGTTCTGGCACCATTTACAACACGAAGTACATGTTCGCTATAGGGAAGAAAAACACAATGCGCTGAAATGCAGCTTATTGAGTATTCCGCACAAAGTAATGATCTAGCTGCTCCTTTGAAATGCAGACAACTCCACGTTCAGAGAGAACATCAGCACCAACGCAGTTTTCAGCTACCTTTGAAAACCAAGGTTCTGGCACCATTTACAACACGAAGTACATGTTCGCTATAGGGAAGAAAAACACAATGCGCTGAAATGCAGCTTATTGAGTATTCCGCACAAAGTAATGATCTAGCTGCTCCTTTGAAATGCAGACAACTCCACGTTCAGAGAGAACATCAGCACCAACGCAGTTTTCAGCTACCTTTGAAAACCAAGGTTCTGGCACCATTTACAACACGAAGTACATGTTCGCTATAGGGAAGAAACTCAGAATGTGAAACTGCTTCACAATGGAAAACCCGCTTCGAATGAAATCCCACATTTCTCACACAGTGTCTATAAAACACAATGTGCTGAAAAGCAGCTTATTGAGTATTCCGCACAAAGTAATGATCTAGCTGCTCCTTTGAAATGCAGACAACTCCACGTTCAGCGAGAACATCAGCACCAACGCAGTTTTCAGCTACCTTTGAAAACCAAGTTCTGGCACCATTTACAACACGAAGTACATGTTCGCTGTAGGGAAGAAACTCAGAATGTAAACTGCTTCACAATGGAAAACCCGCTTCGAACGAAATCCCACATTTCTCACACAGTGTCTATAAAACACAATGTGCTGAAAAGCAGCTTACTGAGTGTTCCGCACAAAGTAATAATCTAGCTGCTCCTTTGTAATGCAGACAACTCCACATCCAGAGAGAACATTAGCACCAACGCAGTTTTCAACTACCTTTGAAAACCAAGGTTCTGGCACCATTTACAAAATGAAGTACATGTTCGCTATAGGGAAGAAAAACACAATGCGCTGAAATGCAGCTTATTGAGTATTCCGCACAAAGTAATGATCTAGCTGCTCCTTTGAAATGCAGACAACTCCACGTTCAGAGAGAACATCAGCACCAACGCAGTTTTCAGCTACCTTTGAAAACCAAGGTTCTGGCACCATTTACAACACGAAGTACATGTTCGCTATAGGGAAGAAAAACACAATGCGCTGAAATGCAGCTTATTGAGTATTCCGCACAAAGTAATGATCTAGCTGCTCCTTTGAAATGCAGACAACTCCACATCCAGTGAGAACATCAGCGCCAACGCAGTTTTCAGCTACCTTTGAAAACCAAGCGTCTGGCACCATTTACAACACGAAGTACATGTTCGCTATAGGGAAGAAAAACACAATGCGCTGAAATGCAGCTTATTGAGTATTCCGCACAAAGTAATGATCTAGCTGCTCCTTTGAAATGCAGACAACTCCACATCCAGAGAGAACATCAGCACCAACTGGGTTTTCAGCTACCTTTGAAAACCAAGCTTCTGGCACCATTTAAAACACGAAGTACATGTTCGCTATAGGGAAGAAAAACACAATGCGCTGAAATGCAGCTTATTGAGTATTCCGCACAAAGTAATGATCTAGCTGCTCCTTTGAAAGGCAGACAATTCCACATCCAGAGAGAACATCAGCGCCAACGCAGTTTTCAGCTACCTATGAAAACCAAGGTTCTGGCACCATTTACAACACGAAGTACATGTTCGCTATAGGGAAGAAACTAAGAATGTGAAACTGCTTCACAATGGAAAACCCGCTTCGAATGAAATCCCACATTTCTCACACAGTGTCTATAAAACCCAATGTGCTGAAAAGCAGCTTATTGAGTATTCCGCACAAAGTAATGATCTAGCTGCTCCTTTGAAATGCAGACAACTCCACGTTCAGCGAGAACATCAGCACCAACGCAGTTTTCAGCTACCTATGAAAAGTAACGTTCTAGCACCAGTTACAACACGAAGTACATGTTCGCTATAGGGAAGAAACTCAGAATGTGAAACTGCTTCACAATGGAAAACCCGCTTCGAACGAAATCCCACATTTCTCACACAGTGTCTATAAAACACAATGTGCTGAAAAGCAGCTTATTGAGTGTTCCGCACAAAGTAATGATCTAGCTGCTCCTTTGAAAGGCAGAAAACTCCACGTTCAGAGAGAATATTAACACCAACGCAGTTCTCAGCTACCTTTGAAAACCAATCTTCTGGCACCATTTACAACACGAAGTACATGTTAGCTATAGGGAAGAAAAACACAATGCGCTGAAATGCAGCTTATTGAGTATTCCGCACAAAGTAATGATCTAGCTGCTCCTTTGAAATGCAGACAACTCCACGTTCAGAGAGAACATCAGCACCAACGCAGTTTTCAGCTACCTTTGAAAACCAAGGTTCTGGCACCATTTACAACACGAAGTACATGTTCGCTATAGGGAAGAAACTCAGAATGTGAAACTGCTTCACAATGGAAAACCCGCTTCGAACGAAATCCCACATTTCTCACACAGTGTCTATAAAACACAATGTGCTGAAAAGCAGCTTATTGAGTATTCCGCACAAAGTAATGATCTAGCTGCTCCTTTGAAATGCAGACAACTCCACGTTCAGAGAGAACATCAGCACCAACGCAGTTTTCAGCTACCTTTGAAAACCAAGGTTCTGGCACCATTTACAACACGAAGTACATGTTCGCTATAGGGAAGAAAAACACAATGCGCTGAAATGCAGCTTATTGAGTATTCCGCACAAAGTAATGATCTAGCTGCTCCTTTGAAATGCAGACAACTCCACGTTCAGAGAGAACATCAGCACCAACGCAGTTTTCAGCTACCTTTGAAAACCAAGGTTCTGGCACCATTTACAACACGAAGTACATGTTCGCTATAGGGAAGAAACTCAGAATGTGAAACTGCTTCACAATGGAAAACCCGCTTCGAACGAAATCCCACATTTCTCACACAGTGTCTATAAAACACAATGTGCTGAAAAGCAGCTTATTGAGTATTCCGCACAAAGTAATGATCTAGCTGCTCCTTTGAAATGCAGACAACTCCACGTTCAGCGAGAACATCAGCACCAACGCAGTTTTCAGCTACCTTTGAAAACCAAGGTTCTGGCACCATTTACAACACGAAGTACATGTTCGCTATAGGGAAGAAACTCAGAATGTGAAACTGCTTCACAATGGAAAACCCGCTTCGAACGAAATCCCACATTTCTCACACAGTGTCTATAAAACACAATGTGCTGAAAAGCAGCTTATTGAGTGTTCCGCACAAAGTAATGATCTAGCTGCTCCTTTGAAATGCAGACAACTCCACATCCAGAGAGAACATCAGCACCAACGCAGTTTTCAGCTACCTTTGAAAACCAAGGTTCTGGCACCATTTACAACACGAAGTACATGTTCGCTATAGGGAAGAAAAACACAATGCGCTGAAATGCAGCTTATTGAGTATTCCGCACAAAGTAATGATCTAGCTGCTCCTTTGAAATGCAGACAACTCCACGTTCAGAGAGAACATCAGCACCAACGCAGTTTTCAGCTACCTTTGAAAACCAAGGTTCTGGCACCATTTACAACACGAAGTACATGTTCGCTATAGGGAAGAAAAACACAATGCGCTGAAATGCAGCTTATTGAGTATTCCGCACAAAGTAATGATCTAGCTGCTCCTTTGAAATGCAGACAACTCCACATCCAGAGAGAACATCAGCACCAACGCAGTTTTCAGCTACCTTTGAAAACCAAGTTTCTGTCACCATTTACAACACGAAGTACATGTTCGCTATAGGGAAGAAAAACACAATGCGCTGAAATGCAGCTTATTGAGTATTCCGCACAAAGTAATGATCTAGCTGCTCCTTTGAAATGCAGACAACTCCACATCCAGAGAGAACATCAGCACCAACTGGGTTTTCAGCTACCTTTGAAAACCAAGCTTCTGGCACCATTTACAACACGAAGTACATGTTCGCTATAGGGAAGAAAAACACAATGCGCTGAAATGCAGCTTATTGAGTATTCCGCACAAAGTAATGATCTAGCTGCTCCTTTGAAAGGCAGACAATTCCACATCCAGAGAGAACATCAGCGCCAACGCAGTTTTCAGCTACCTATGAAAACCAAGGTTCTGGCACCATTTACAACACGAAGTACATGTTCGCTATAGGGAAGAAACTAAGAATGTGAAACTGCTTCACAATGGAAAACCCGCTTCGAATGAAATCCCACATTTCTCACACAGTGTCTATAAAACACAATGTGCTGAAAAGCAGCTTATTGAGTATTCCGCACAAAGTAATGATCTAGCTGCTCCTTTGAAATGCAGACAACTCCACGTTCAGAGAGAACATCAGCACCAACGCAGTTTTCAGCTACCTATGAAAACTAACGTTCTAGCACCATTTACAACACGAAGTACATGTTCGCTATAGGGAAGAAACTCAGAATGTGAAACTGCTTCACAATGGAAAACCCGCTTCGAACGAAATCCCACATTTCTCACACAGTGTCTATAAAACACAATGTGCTGAAAAGCAGCTTATTGAGTGTTCCGCACAAAGTAATGATCTAGCTGCTCCTTTGAAATGCAGACAACTCCACGTTCAGAGAGAACATCAACACCAACGCAGTTTTCAGCTACCTTTGAAAACCAAGCTTCTGGCACCATTTACAACACGAAGTACATGTTCGCTATAGGGAAGAAAAACACAATGCGCTGAAATGCAGCTTATTGAGTATTCCGCACAAAGTAATGATCTAGCTGCTCCTTTGAAATGCAGACAACTCCACGTTCAGAGAGAACATCAGCACCAACGCAGTTTTCAGCTACCTTTGAAAACCAAGGTTCTGGCACCATTTACAACACGAAGTACATGTTCGCTATAGGGAAGAAACTCAGAATGTGAAACTGCTTCACAATGGAAAACCCGCTTCGAACGAAATCCCACATTTCTCACACAGTGTCTATAAAACACAATGTGCTGAAAAGCAGCTTATTGAGTATTTCGCACAAAGTAATGATCTAGCTGCTCCTTTGAAATGCAGACAACTCCACATCCAGAGAGAACATCAGCACCAACGCAGTTTTCAGCTACCTTTGAAAACCAAGGTTCTGGCACCATTTACAACACGAAGTACATGTTCGCTATAGGGAAGAAAAACACAATGCGCTGAAATGCAGCTTATTGAGTATTCCGCACAAAGTAATGATCTAGCTGCTCCTTTGAAATGCAAACAACTCCACGTTCAGAGAGAACATCACCACCAACGCAATTTTCAGCTACCTTTGAAAACCAACGTTCTGGCACCATTTACAACACGAAGTACATGTTCGCTATAGGGAAGAAAAACACAATGCGCTGAAATGCAGCTTATTGAGTATTCCGCACAAAGTAATGATCTAGCTGCTCCTTTGAAATGCAGACAACTCCACGTTCAGAGAGAACATCAGCACCAACGCAGTTTTCAGCTACCTTTGAAAACCAAGGTTCTGGCACCATTTACAACACGAAGTACATGTTCGCTATAGGGAAGAAAAACACAATGCGCTGAAATGCAGCTTATTGAGTATTCCGCACAAAGTAATGATCTAGCTGCTCCTTTGAAATGCAGACAACTCCACGTTCAGAGAGAACATCAGCACCAACGCAGTTTTCAGCTACCTTTGAAAACCAAGGTTCTGGCACCATTTACAACACGAAGTACATGTTCGCTATAGGGAAGAAAAACACAATGCGCTGAAATGCAGCTTATTGAGTATTCCGCACAAAGTAATGATCTAGCTGCTCCTTTGAAATGCAGACAACTCCACGTCCAGAGAGAACATCAGCACCAACGCAGTTTTCAGCTACCTTGAAAACCAAGGTTCTGGCACCATTTACAACACGAAGTACATGTTCGCTATAGGGAAGAAACTCAGAATGTGAAACTGCTTCACAATGGAAAACCCGCTTCGAACGAAATCCCACATTTCTCACACAGTGTCTATAAAACACAATGTGCTGAAAAGCAGCTTATTGAGTATTCCGCACAAAGTAATGATCTAGCTGCTCCTTTGAAATGCAGACAACTCCAAGACCAGCGAGAACATCAGCACCAACGCAGTTTTCAGCTACCTTTGAAAACCAAGATTCTGGCACCATTTACAACACGAAGTACATGTTCGCTATAGTTAAGGAACTCAGAATGTGAAACTGCTTCACAATGGAAAACCCGCTTCGAACGAAATCCCACATTTCTCACACAGTGTCTATAAAACACAATGTGCTGAAAAGCAGCTTATTGAGTGTTCCGCACAAAGTAATGATCTAGCTGCTCCTTTGAAATGCAGTCAACTCCACGTTCAATGAGAACATCAACACCAACACAGTTTTCAGCTACCTTTGAAAACCAAGGTTCTGGCGCCATTTACAACACGAAGTACATGTTCGCTATAGGGAAGAAAAACACAATGCGCTGAAATGCAGCTTATTGAGTATTCCGCACAAAGTAATGATCTAGCTGCTCCTTTGAAATGCAGACAACTCCACGTTCAGAGAGAACATCAGCACCAACGCAGTTTTCAGCTACCTTTGAAAACCAAGGTTCTGGCACCATTTACAACACGAAGTACATGTTCGCTATAGGGAAGAAAAACACAATGCGCTGAAATGCAGCTTATTGAGTATTCCGCACAAAGTAATGATCTAGCTGCTCCTTTGAAATGCAGACAACTCCACGTTCAGAGAGAACATCAGCACCAACGCAGTTTTCAGCTACCTTTGAAAACCAAGGTTCTGGCACCATTTACAACACGAAGTACATGTTCGCTATAGGGAAGAAAAACACAATGCGCTGAAATGCAGCTTATTGAGTATTCCGCACAAAGTAATGATCTAGCTGCTCCTTTGAAATGCAGACAACTCCACGTTCAGAGAGAACATCAGCGCCAACGCAGTTTTCAGCTACCTTTGAAAACCAAGGTTCTGGCACCATTTACAACACGAAGTACATGTTCGCTATAGGGAAGAAACTCAGAATGTGAAACTGCTTCACAATGGAAAACCCGCTTCGAATGAAATCCCACATTTCTCACACAGTGTCTATAAAACACAATGTGCTGAAAAGCAGCTTATTGAGTATTCCGCACAAAGTAATGATCTAGCTGCTCCTTTGAAATGCAGACAACTCCACGTTCAGCGAGAACATCAGCACCAACGCAGTTTTCAGCTACCATTGAAAACCAAATTCTGGCACCATTTACAACACTAAGTACATGTTCGCTATAGGGAAGAAACTCAGAATGTGAAAGTGCTTCACAATGGAAAACCCGCTTCGAACGAAATCCCACATTTCTCACACAGTGTCTATAAAACACAATGTGCTGAAAAGCAGCTTACTGAGTGTTCCGCACAAAGTAATGATGTAGCTGCTCCTTTGAAATGCAGACAACTCCACATCCAGAGAGAACATCAGCACCAACGCAGTTTTCAACTACCTTTGAAAACCAAGGTTCTGGCACCATTTACAACACGAAGTACATGTTCGCTATAGGGAAGAAAAACACAATGCGCTGAAATGCAGCTTATTGAGTATTCCGCACAAAGTAATGATCTAGCTGCTCCTTTGAAATGCAGACAACTCCACGTCCAGAGAGAACATCAGCACCAACGCAGTTTTCAGCTACCTTTGAAAACCAAGGTTCTGGCACCATTTACAACACGAAGTACATGTTCGCTATAGGGAAGAAAAACACAATGCGCTGAAATGCAGCTTATTGAGTATTCCGCACAAAGTAATGATCTAGCTGCTCCTTTGAAATGCAGACAACTCCACATCCAGAGAGAACATCAGCACCAACGCAGTTTTCAGCTACCTTTGAAAACCAACGTTCTGGCACCATTTACAACACGAAGTACATGTTCGCTATAGGGAAGAAAAACACAATGCGCTGAAATGCAGCTTATTGAGTATTCCGCACAAAGTAATGATCTAGCTGCTCCTTTGAAATGCAGACAACTCCACATCCAGAGAGAACATCAGCACCAACGGGTTTTCAGCTACCTTTGAAAACCAAGCTTCTGGCACCATTTACAACACGAAGTACATGTTCGCTATAGGGAAGAAAAACACAATGCGCTGAAATGCAGCTTATTGAGTATTCCGCACAAAGTAATGATCTAGCTGCTCCTTTGAAATGCAGACAACTCCACATCCAGAGAGAACATCAGCGCCAACGCAGTTTTCAGCTACCTATGAAAACCAAGGTTCTGGCACCATTTACAACACGAAGTACATGTTCGCTATAGGGAAGAAACTAAGAATGTGAAACTGCTTCACAATGGAAAACCCGCTTCGAATGAAATCCCACATTTCTCACACAGTGTCTATAAAACACAATGTGCTGAAAAGCAGCTTATTGAGTATTCCGCACAAAGTAATGATCTAGCTGCTCCTTTGAAATGCAGACAACTCCACGTTCAGCGAGAACATCAGCACCAACGCAGTTTTCAGCTACCTATGAAAAGTAACGTTCTAGCACCATTTACAACACGAAGTACATGTTCGCTATAGGGAAGAAACTCAGAATGTGAAACTGCTTCACAATGGAAAACCCGCTTCGAACGAAATCCCACATTTCTCACACAGTGTCTATAAAACACAATGTGCTGAAAAGCAGCTTATTGAGTGTTCCGCACAAAGTAATGATCTAGCTGCTCCTTTGAAATGCAGACAACTCCACGTTCAGAGAGAACATCAACACCAACGCAGTTTTCAGCTACCTTTGAAAACCAAGGTTCTGGCACCATTTACAACACGAAGTACATGTTCGCTATAGGGAAGAAAAACACAATGCGCTGAAATGCAGCTTATTGAGTATTCCGCACAAAGTAATGATCTAGCTGCTCCTTTGAAATGCAGACAACTCCACGTTCAGAGAGAACATCAGCACCAACGCAGTTTTCAGCTACCTTTGAAAACCAAGGTTCTGGCACCATTTACAACACGAAGTACATGTTCGCTATAGGGAAGAAACTCAGAATGTGAAACTGCTTCACAATGGAAAACCCGCTTCGAACGAAATCCCACATTTCTCACACAGTGTCTATAAAACACAATGCGCTGAAATGCAGCTTATTGAGTATTCCGCACAAAGTAATGATCTAGCTGCTCCTTTGAAATGCAGACAACTCCACGTTCAGAGAGAACATCAGCACCAACGCAGTTTTCAGCTACCTTTGAAAACCAAGGTTCTGGCACCATTTACAACACGAAGTACATGTTCGCTATAGGGAAGAAAAACACAATGCGCTGAAATGCAGCTTATTGAGTATTCCGCACAAAGTAATGATCTAGCTGCTCCTTTGAAATGCAGACAACTCCACGTTCAGAGAGAACATCAGCACCAACGCAGTTTTCAGCTACCTATGAAAACCAAGGTTCTGGCACCATTTACAACACGAAGTACATGTTCGCTATAGGGAAGAAACTCAGAATGTGAAACTGCTTCACAATGGAAAACCCGCTTCGAACGAAATCCCACATTTCTCACACAGTGTCTATAAAACACAATGTGCTGAAAAGCAGCTTATTGAGTGTTCCGCACAAAGTAATGATCTAGCTGCTCCTTTGAAATGCAGACAACTCCACGTTCAGAGAGAACATCAGCACCAACGCAGTTTTCAGCTACCTTTGAAAACCAAGGTTCTGGCACCATTTACAACACGAAGTACATGTTCGCTATAGGGAAGAAAAACACAATGCGCTGAAATGCAGCTTATTGAGTATTCCGCACAAAGTAATGATCTAGCTGCTCCTTTGAAATGCAGACAACTCCACATCCAGAGAGAACATCAGCACCAACGCAGTTTTCAGCTACCTTTGAAAACCAAGCTTCTGGCACCATTTACAACACGAAGTACATGTTCGCTATAGGGAAGAAAAACACAATGCGCTGAAATGCAGCTTATTGAGTATTCCGCACAAAGTAATGATCTAGCTGCTCCTTTGAAAGGCAGACAACTCCACATCCAGAGAGAACATCAGCACCAACGCAGTTTTCAGCTACCTTTGAAAACCAAGGTTCTGGCACCATTTACAACACGAAGTACATGTTCGCTATAGGGAAGAAACTAAGAATGTGAAACTGCTTCACAATGGAAAACCCGCTTCGAATGAAATCCCACATTTCTCACACAGTGTCTATAAAACACAATGTGCTGAAAAGCAGCTTATTGAGTATTCCGCACAAAGTAATGATCTAGCTGCTCCTTTGAAATGCAGACAACTCCACGTTCAGCGAGAACATCAGCACCAACGCAGTTTTCAGCTACCTATGAAAACTAACGTTCTAGCACCATTTACAACACGAAGTACATGTTCGCTATAGGGAAGAAACTCAGAATGTGAAACTGCTTCACAATGGAAAACCCGCTTCGAACGAAATCCCACATTTCTCACACAGTGTCTATAAAACACAATGTGCTGAAAAGCAGCTTATTGAGTGTTCCGCACAAAGTAATGATCTAGCTGCTCCTTTGAAATGCAGACAATTCCACGTTCAGCGAGAACATCAACACCAACGCAGTTTTCAGATACCTTTGAAAACCAAAGTTCTGGCACCATTTACAACACGAAGTACATGTTAGCTATAGGGAAGAAAAACACAATGCGCTGAAATGCAGCTTATTGAGTATTCCGCACAAAGTAATGATCTAGCTGCTCCTTTGAAATGCAGACAACTCCACGTTCAGAGAGAACATCAGCACCAACGCAGTTTTCAGCTACCTTTGAAAACCAAGCTTCTGGCACCATTTACAACACGAAGTACATGTTCGTTATAAGGAAGAAAAACACAATGCGCTGAAATGCAGCTTATTGAGTATTCCGCACAAAGTAATGATCTAGCTGCTCCTTTGAAATGCAGACAACTCCACATCCAGAGAGAACATCAGCACCACTGCAGTTTTCAACTACCTTTGAAAACCAAGGTTCTGGCACCATTTACAACACGAAGTACATGTTAGCTATAGGGAAGAAAAACACAATGCGCTGAAATGCAGCTTATTGAGTATTCCGCACAAAGTAATGATCTAGCTGCTCCTTTGAAATGCAGACAACTCCACGTTCAGGGAGAACATCAGCGCCAACGCAGTTTTCAGCTACCTTGAAAACCAAGGTTCTGGCACCATTTACAACACGAAGTACATGTTCGCTATAGGGAAGAAACTCAGAATGTGAAACTGCTTCACAATGGAAAACCCGCTTCGAACGAAATCCCACATTTCTCACACAGTGTCTATAAAACACAATGTGCTGAAAAGCAGCTTATTGAGTATTCCGCACAAAGTAATGATCTAGCTGCTCCTTTGAAATGCAGACAACTCCACGTTCAGCGAGAACATCAGCGCCAACGCAGTTTTCAGCTACCTTTGAAAACCAAGGTTCTGGCACCATTTACAACACGAAGTACATGTTCGCTATAGGGAAGAAAAACACAATGCGCTGAAATGCAGCTTATTGAGTATTCCGCACAAAGTAATGATCTAGCTGCTCCTTTGAAATGCAGACAACTCCACATCCAGAGAGAACATCAGCACCAACGCAGTTTTCAGCTACCTTTGAAAACCAAGCTTCTGGCACCATTTACAACACGAAGTACATGTTCGCTATAGGGAAGAAAAACACAATGCGCTGAAATGCAGCTTATTGAGTATTCCGCACAAAGTAATGATCTAGCTGCTCCTTTGAAATGCAGACAACTCCACGTCCAGAGAGAACATCAGCGCCAACGCAGTTTTCAGCTACCTATGAAAAGTAACGTTCTAGCACCATTTACAACACGAAGTACATGTTCGCTATAGGGAAGAAACTCAGAATGTGAAACTGCTTCACAATGGAAAACCCGCTTCGAACGAAATCCCACATTTCTCACACAGTGTCTATAAAACACAATGTGCTGAAAAGCAGCTTATTGAGTATTCCGCACAAAGTAATGATCTAGCTGCTCCTTTGAAATGCAGACAACTCCACGTTCAGAGAGAACATCAACACCAACACAGTTTTCAGCTACCTTTGAAAACCAAGGTTCTGGCACCATTTACAACACGAAGTACATGTTCGCTATAGGGAAGAAAAACACAATGCGCTGAAATGCAGCTTATTGAGTATTCCGCACAAAGTAATGATCTAGCTGCTCCTTTGAAATGCAGACAACTCCACGTTCAGAGAGAACATCAGCACCAACGCAGTTTTCAGCTACCTTTGAAAACCAAGGTTCTGGCACCATTTACAACACGAAGTACATGTTCGCTATAGGGAAGGAACTCAGAATGTGAAACTGCTTCACAATGGAAAACCCGCTTCGAGCGAAATCCCACATTTCTCACACAGTGTCTATAAAACACAATGCGCTGAAATGCAGCTTATTGAGTATTCCGCACAAAGTAATGATCTAGCTGCTCCTTTGAAATGCAGACAACTCCACGTTCAGAGAGAACATCAGCACCAACGCAGTTTTCAGCTACCTTTGAAAACCAAGGTTCTGGCACCATTTACAACACGAAGTACATGTTCGCTATAGGGAAGAAAAACACAATGCGCTGAAATGCAGCTTATTGAGTATTCCGCACAAAGTAATGATCTAGCTGCTCCTTTGAAATGCAGACAACTCCACGTTCAGCGAGAACATCAGCACCAACGCAGTTTTCAGCTACCTATGAAAACCAAGGTTCTGGCACCATTTACAACACGAAGTACATGTTCGCTATAGGGAAGGAACTCAGAATGTGAAACTGCTTCACAATGGAAAACCCGCTTCGAACGAAATCCCACATTTCTCACACAGTGTCTATAAAACACAATGCGCTGAAAAGCAGCTTATTGAGTGTTCCGCACAAAGTAATGATCTAGCTGCTCCTTTGAAATGCAGACAACTCCACGTTCAGAGAGAACATCAGCACCAACGCAGTTTTCAGCTACCTTTGAAAACCAAGGTTCTGGCACCATTTACAACACGAAGTACATGTTCGCTATAGGGAAGAAAAACACAATGCGCTGAAATGCAGCTTATTGAGTATTCCGCACAAAGTAATGATCTAGCTGCTCCTTTGAAATGCAGACAACTCCACGTTCAGAGAGAACATCAGCACCAACGCAGTTTTCAGCTACCTTTGAAAACCAAGGTTCTGGCACCATTTACAACACGAAGTACATGTTCGCTATAGGGAAGAAAAACACAATGCGCTGAAATGCAGCTTATTGAGTATTCCGCACAAAGTAATGATCTAGCTGCTCCTTTGAAATGCAGACAACTCCACGTTCAGAGAGAACATCAGCACCAACGCAGTTTTCAGCTACCTTTGAAAACCAAGGTTCTGGCACCATTTACAACACGAAGTACATGTTCGCTATAGGGAAGAAAAACACAATGCGCTGAAATGCAGCTTATTGAGTATTCCGCACAAAGTAATGATCTAGCTGCTCCTTTGAAATGCAGACAACTCCACGTTCAGAGAGAACATCAACACCAACGCAGTTTTCAGCTACCTTTGAAAACCAAGGTTCTGGCACCATTTACAACACGAAGTACATGTTCGCTATAGGGAAGAAACTCAGAATGTGAAACTGCTTCACAATGGAAAACCCGCTTCGAATGAAATCCCACATTTCTCACACAGTGTCTACAAAACACAATGTGCTGAAAAGCAGCTTATTGAGTATTCCGCACAAAGTAATGATCTAGCTGCTCCTTTGAAATGCAGACAACTCCACGTTCAGCGAGAACATCAGCACCAACGCAGTTTTCAGCTACCTATGAAAACCAAGGTTCTGGCACCATTTACAACACGAAGTACATGTTCGCTATAGGGAAGAAACTCAGAATGTGAAACTGCTTCACAATGGAAAACCCGCTTCGAACGAAATCCCACATTTCTCACACAGTGTCTATAAAACACAATGTGCTGAAAAGCAGCTTATTGAGTGTTCCACACAAAGTAATGATCTAGCTGCTCCTTTGAAATGCAGACAACTCCACATCCAGAGGGAACATCAGCACCAACTGGGTTTTCAGCTACCTTTGAAAACCAAGGTTCTGGCACCATTTACAACACGAAGTACATGTTCGCTATAGGGAAGAAAAACACAATGCGCTGAAATGCAGCTTATTGAGTATTCCGCACAAAGTAATGATCTAGCTGCTCCATTGAAATGCAGACAACTCCACGTCCAGAGAGAACATCAGTACCAACGCAGTTTTCAGCTACCTTTGAAAACCAAGGTTCTGGCACCATTTTCAACACGAAGTACATGTTCGCTATAGGGAAGAAAAACACAATGCGCTGAAATGCAGCTTATTGAGTGTTCCGCACAAAGTAATCATCTAGCTGCTCCTTTGAAATGCAGACAACTCCACATCCAGAGAGAACATCAGCGCCAACGCAGTTTTCAGCTACCTATGAAAACTAACGTTCTGGCACCATTTACAACACGAAGTACATGTTCGCCCTAAGGAAGAAAAACACAATGCGCTGAAATGCAGCTTATTGAGTATTCCGCACAAAGTAATGATCTAGCTGCTCCTTTGAAATGCAGACAACTCCACATCCAGAGAGAACATCAGCACCAACTGGGTTTTCAGCTACCTTTGAAAACCAAGCTTCTGGCACCATTTAAAACACGAAGTACATGTTCGCTATAGGGAAGAAAAACACAATGCGCTGAAATGCAAATATTGAGTATTCCGCACAAAGTAATGATCTAGCTGCTCCTTTGAAAGGCAGACAATTCCACATCCAGAGAGAACATCAGCGCCAACGCAGTTGTCAGCTACCTATGAAAAGTAACGTTCTAGCACCAGTAACAACACGAAGTACATGTTCGCTATAGGGAAGAAACTAAGAATGTGAAACTGCTTCACAATGGAAAACCCGCTTCGAATGAAATCCCACATTTCTCACACAGTGTCTATAAAACCCAATGTGCTGAAAAGCAGCTTATTGAGTATTCCGCACAAAGTAATGATCTAGCTGCTCCTTTGAAATGCAGACAACTCCACGTTCAGCGAGAACATCAGCACCAACGCAGTTTTCAGCTACCTATGAAAAGTAACGTTCTAGCACCAGTTACAACACGAAGTACATGTTCGCTATAGGGAAGAAACTCAGAATGTGAAACTGCTTCACAATGGAAAACCCGCTTCGAACGAAATCCCACATTTCTCACACAGTGTCTATAAAACACAATGTGCTGAAAAGCAGCTTATTGAGTATTCCGCACAAAGTAATGATCTAGCTGCTCCTTTGAAATGCAGACAACTCCACGTTCAGAGAGAACATCAGCACCAACGCAGTTTTCAGCTACCTTTGAAAACCAAGGTTCTGGCACCATTTACAACACGAAGTACATGTTCGCTATAGGGAAGAAACTCAGAATGTGAAACTGCTTCACAATGGAAAACCCGCTTCGAACGAAATCCCACATTTCTCACACAGTGTCTACAAAACACAATGCGCTGAAATGCAGCTTATTGAGTATTCCGCACAAAGTAATGATCTAGCTGCTCCTTTGAAATGCAGACAACTCCACGTTCAGAGAGAACATCAGCACCAACGCAGTTTTCAGCTACCTTTGAAAACCAAGGTTCTGGCACCATTTACAACATGAAGTACATGTTCGCTATAGGGAAGAAAAACACAATGCGCTGAAATGCAGCTTATTGAGTATTCCGCACAAAGTAATGATCTAGCTGCTCCTTTGAAATGCAGACAACTCCACGTTCAGCGAGAACATCAGCACCAACTGGGTTTTCACCTACCTATGAAAACTAACGTTCTAGCACCATTTACAACACGAAGTACATGTTCGCTATAGGGAAGAAACTCAGAATGTGAAACTGCTTCACAATGGAAGACCCGCTTCGAACGAAATCCCACATTTCTCACACAGTGTCTATAAAACACAATGCGCTGAAATGCAGCTTATTGAGTGTTCCGCACAAAGTAATGATCTAGCTGCTCCTTTGAAATGCAGACAACTCAACGTTCAGTTAGAACATCAGCACCAACGCAGTTTTCAGCTACCCTAGAAAACCAAGTTTCTGGCACCATTTACAACACGAAGTACATGTTCGCTATAGGGAAGAAAAACACAATGCGCTGAAATGCAGCTTATTGAGTATTCCGCACAAAGTAATGATCTAGCTGCTCCTTTGAAATGCAGACAACTCCACGTTCAGAGAGAACATCAGCACCAACGAAGTTTTCAGCTACCCTAGAAAACCAAGGCTCAGGCACCATTTACAACACGAAGTACATGTTCGCTATAGGGAAGAAAAACACAATGCGCTGAAATGCAGCTTATTGAGTATTCCGCACAAAGTAATGATCTAGCTGCTCCTTTGAAATGCAGACAACTCCACGTTCAGCGAGCACATCAGCACCAACGCAGTTGTCAGCTACCTATGAAAAGTAACGTTCTAGCACCATTTACAACACGAAGTACATGTTCGCTATAGGGAAGAAACTCAGAATGTGAAACTGCTTCACAATGGAAAACCCGCTTCGAACGAAATCCCACATTTCTCACACAGTGTCTATAAAACACAATGCGCTGAAATGCAGCTTATTGAGTATTCCGCACAAAGTAATAATCTAGCTGCTCCTTTGAAAGGCAGAAAACTCCACGTTCAGAGAGAACATCAGCACCAACTGCAGTTTTCAGCTACCTTTGAAAACCAAGGTTCTGGCACCATTTACAACACGAAGTACATGTTCGCTATAGGGAAGAAAAACACAATGCGCTGAAATGCAGTTTATTGAGTATTCCGCACAAAGTATTGATCTAGCTGCTCCTTTGAAAGGCAGAAAACTCCACGTTCAGTTAGAACATCAGCACCAACTGGGTTTTCAGCTACCCTAGAAAACCAAGGTTCTGGCACCATTTACAACACGAAGTACATGTTCGCTATAGAGAAGAAACTAAGAATGTGAAACTGCTTCATAATGGAAAACCCGCTTCGAATGAAATCCCACATTTCTCACACAGTGTCTATAAAACACAATGTGCTGAAAAGCAGCTTATTGAGTATTCCGCACAAAGTAATGATCTAGCTGCTCCTTTGAAATGCAGACAACTCCACGTTCAGAGAGAACATCAGCACCAACGCAGTTTTCAGCTACCTTTGAAAACCAAGGTTCTGGCACCATTTTCAACACGAAGTACATGTTCGCTATAGGGAAGAAAAACACAATGCGCTGAAATGCAGCTTATTGAGTGTTCCGCACAAAGTAATCATCTAGCTGCTCATTTGAAATGCAGACAACTCCACATCCAGAGAGAACATCAGCGCCAACGCAGTTTTCAGCTATCTGTGAAAACTAACGTTCTGGCACCATTTACAACACGAAGTACATGTTCGCTAGAGAGAAGAAAAACACAATGCGCTGAAATGCAGCTTATTGAGTATTCCGCACAAAGTAATGATCTAGCTGCTCCTTTGAAATGCAGACAACTCCACATCCAGAGAGAACATCAGCACCAACGCAGTTTTCAGCTACCTTTGAAAACCAAGCTTCTGGCACCATTTACAACACGAAGTACATGTTCGCTATAGGGAAGAAAAACACAATGCGCTGAAATGCAGCTTATTGAGTATTCCGCACAAAGTAATGATCTAGCTGCTCCTTTGAAATGCAGACAACTACACATCCAGAGAGAACATCAGCGCCAACGCAGTTTTCAGCTACCTATGAAAACTAACGTTCTAGCACCATTTACAACACGAAGTACATGTTCGCTATAGGGAAGAAACTCAGAATGTGAAACTGCTTCACAATGGAAAACCCGCTTCGAACGAAATCCCACATTTCTCACACAGTGTCTATAAAACACAATGTGCTGAAAAGCAGCTTATTGAGTGTTCCGCACAAAGTAATGATCTAGCTGCTCCTTTGAAATGCAGACAACTCCACGTTCAGAGAGAACATCAACACCAACGCAGTTTTCAGCTACCTTTGAAAACCAAGGTTCTGGCACCATTTACAACACGAAGTACATGTTCGCTATAGGGAAGAAAAACACAATGCGCTGAAATGCAGCTTATTGAGTATTCCGCACAAAGTAATGATCTAGCTGCTCCTTAGAAATGCAGACAACTCCATGTTCAGAGAGAACATCAGTACCAACGCAGTTTTCAGCTACCTTTGAAAACCAAGGTTCTGGCAAAATTTACAATACAAAGTACATGTTCGCTATAGAGAAGAAACTCAGAATGTGAAACTGCTTCACAATGGAAAACCCGCTTCGAACGAAATCCCACATTTCTCACACAGTGTCTACAAAACACAATGCGCTGAAAAGCAGCTTATTGAGTATTCTGCACAAAGTAATGATCTAGCTGCTCCTTTGAAATGCAGACAACTCAACGTTCAGTTAGAACATCAGCACCAACGCAGTTTTCAGCTACCTTTGAAAACCAAGGTTCTGGCACCATTTACAACACGAAGTACATGTTCGCTATAGGGAAGAAAAACACAATGCGCTGAAATGCAGCTTATTGAGTATTCCGCACAAAGTAATGATCTAGCTGCTCCTTTGAAATGCAGACAACTCCACGTTCAGCGAGAACATCAGCACCAACGCAGTTTTCAGCTACCTTTGAAAACCAAGGTTCTAGCACCATTTACAACACGAAGTACATGTTCGCTATAGGGAAGAAACTCAGAATGTGAAACTGCTTCACAATGGAAAACCCGCTTCGAACGAAATCCCACATTTCTCACACAGTGTCTATAAAACACAATGCGCTGAAATGCAGCTTATTGAGTGTTCCGCACAAAGTAATGATCTAGCTGCTCCTTTGAAATGCAGACAACTCCACGTTCAGAGAGAACATCAGCACCAACGCAGTTTTCAGCTACCTTTGAAAACCAAGGTTCTGGCACCATTTACAACACGAAGTACATGTTCGCTATAGGGAAGAAAAACACAATGCGCTGAAATGCAGCTTATTGAGTATTCCGCACAAAGTAATGATCTAGCTGCTCCTTTGAAATGCAGACAACTCCACGTTCAGAGAGAACATCAGCACCAACGCAGTTTTCAGCTACCTTTGAAAACCAAGGTTCTGGCACCATTTACAACACGAAGTACATGTTCGCTATAGGGAAGAAAAACACAATGCGCTGAAATGCAGCTTATTGAGTATTCCGCACAAAGTAATGATCTAGCTGCTCCTTTGAAATGCAGACAACTCCACATCCAGAGAGAACATCAGCACCAACGCAGTTTTCAGCTACCTTTGAAAACCAAGGTTCTGGCACCATTTACAACACGAAGTACATGTTCGCTATAGGGAAGAAACACACAATGCGCTGAAATGCAGCTTATTGAGTATTCCGCACAAAGTAATGATCCAGCTGCTCCTTTGAAATGCAGTCAACTCCACGTTCAGTGAGAACATCAGCGCCAACGCAGTTTTCAGCTACCTTTGAAAACCAAGGTTCTGGCACCATTTACAACACGAAGTACATGTTCGCTATAGGGAAGAAACTCAGAATGTGAAACTGCTTCACAATGGAAAACCCGCTTCGAATGAAATCCCACATTTCTCACACAGTGTCTATAAAACACAATGTGCTGAAAAGCAGCTTATTGAGTATTCCGCACAAAGTAATGATCTAGCTGCTCCTTTGAAATGCAGACAACTCCACGTTCAGCGAGAACATCAGCACCAACGCAGTTTTCAGCTACCTATGAAAACCAAGGTTCTGGCACCATTTACAACACGAAGTACATGTTCGCTATAGGGAAGAAACTCAGAATGTGAAACTGCTTCACAATGGAAAACCCGCTTCGAACGAAATCCCACATTTCTCACACAGTGTCTATAAAACACAATGTGCTGAAAAGCAGCTTATTGAGTGTTCCGCACAAAGTAATGATCTAGCTGCTCCTTTGAAATGCAGACAACTCCACATCCAGAGGGAACATCAGCACCAACTGGGTTTTCAGCTACCTTTGAAAACCAAGGTTCTGGCACCATTTACAACACGAAGTACATGTTCGCTATAGGGAAGAAAAACACAATGCGCTGAAATGCAGCTTATTGAGTATTCCGCACAAAGTAATGATCTAGCTGCTCTATTGAAATGCAGACAACTCCACGTCCAGAGAGAACATCAGTACCAACGCAGTTTTCAGCTACCTTTGAAAACCAAGGTTCTGGCACCATTTTCAACACGAAGTACATGTTCGCTATAGGGAAGAAAAACACAATGTGCTGAAATGCAGCTTATTGAGTATTCCGCACAAAGTAATGATCTAGCTGCTCCTTTGAAATGCAGACAACTCCACATCCAGAGAGAACATCAGCGCCAACGCAGTTTTCAGCTACCTTTGAAAACCAAGGTTCTGGCACCATTTACAACACGAAGTACATGTTCGCTATAGGGAAGAAAAACACAATGCGCTGAAATGCAGCTTATTGAGTATTCCGCACAAAGTAATGATCTAGCTGCTCCTTTGAAATGCAGACAACTCCACGTTCAGCGAGAACATCAGCACCAACGCAGTTTTCAGCTACCTATGAAAACCAACGTTCTGGCACCATTTACAACACGAAGTACATGTTCGCTATAGGGAAGAAACTCAGAATGTGAAACTGCTTCACAATGGAAAACCCGCTTCGAACGAAATCCCACATTTCTCACACAGTGTCTATAAAACACAATGTGCTGAAAAGCAGCTTATTGAGTGTTCCGCACAAAGTAATGATCTAGCTGCTCCTTTGAAATGCAGACAACTCCACGTTCAGAGAGAACATCAGCACCAACGCAGTTTTCAGCTACCTTTGAAAACCAAGGTTCTGGCACCATTTACAACACGAAGTACATGTTCGCTATAGGGAAGAAAAACACAATGCGCTGAAATGCAGCTTATTGAGTATTCCGCACAAAGTAATGATCTAGCTGCTCCTTTGAAATGCAGACAACTCCACGTTCAGAGAGAACATCAGCACCAACGCAGTTTTCAGCTACCTTTGAAAACCAAGGTTCTGGCACCATTTACAACACGAAGTACATGTTCGCTATAGGGAAGAAACTCAGAATGTGAAACTGCTTCACAATGGAAAACCCGCTTCGAACGAAATCCCACATTTCTCACACAGTGTCTATAAAACACAATGCGCTGAAAAGCAGCTTATTGAGTATTCCGCACAAAGTAATGATCTAGCTGCTCCTTTGAAATGCAGACAACTCCACGTTCAGAGAGAACATCAGCGCCAACGCAGTTTTCAGCTACCTTTGAAAACCAAGTTCTGGCACCATTTACAACACGAAGTACATGTTCGCTATAGGGAAGAAAAACACAATGCGCTGAAATGCAGCTTATTGAGTATTCCGCACAAAGTAATGATCTAGCTGCTCCTTTGAAATGCAGACAACTCCACGTTCAGCGAGAACATCAGCACCAACGCAGTTTTCAGCTACCTTTGAAAACCAAGGTTCTGGCACCATTTACAACACGAAGTACATGTTCGCTATAGGGAAGAAACTCAGAATGTGAAACTGCTTCACAATGGAAAACCCGCTTCGAACGAAATCCCACATTTCTCACACAGTGTCTATAAAACACAATGCGCTGAAAAGCAGCTTATTGAGTGTTCCGCACAAAGTAATGATCTAGCTGCTCCTTTGAAATGCAGACAACTCCACGTTCAGCGAGAACATCAGCACCAACGCAGTTTTCAGCTACCTTTGAAAACCAAGGTTCTGGCACCATTTACAACACGAAGTACATGTTCGCTATAGGGAAGAAAAACACAATGCGCTGAAATGCAGCTTATTGAGTATTCCGCACAAAGTAATGATCTAGCTGCTCCTTTGAAATGCAGACAACTCCACGTTCAGAGAGAACATCAGCACCAACGCAGTTTTCAGCTACCTTTGAAAACCAAGGTTCTGGCACCATTTACAACACGAAGTACATGTTCGCTATAGGGAAGAAAAACACAATGCGCTGAAATGCAGCTTATTGAGTATTCCGCACAAAGTAATGATCTAGCTGCTCCTTTGAAATGCAGACAACTCCACATCCAGAGAGAACATCAGCGCCAACGCAGTTTTCAGCTACCTTTGAAAACCAAGGTTCTGGCACCATTTACAACACGAAGTACATGTTCGCTATAGGGAAGAAACTCAGAATGTGAAACTGCTTCACAATGGAAAACCCGCTTCGAATGAAATCCCACATTTCTCACACAGTGTCTATAAAACACAATGTGCTGAAAAGCAGCTTATTGAGTATTCCGCACAAAGTAATGATCTAGCTGCTCCTTTGAAATGCAGACAACTCCACGTTCAGCGAGAACATCAGCACCAACGCAGTTTTCAGCTACCTATGAAAACTAAGGTTCTAGCACCATTTACAACACGAAGTACATGTTCGCTATAGGGAAGAAACTCAGAATGTGAAACTGCTTCACAATGGAAAACCCGCTTCGAACGAAATCCCACATTTCTCACACAGTGTCTATAAAACACAATGTGCTGAAAAGCAGCTTATTGAGTGTTCCGCACAAAGTAATGATCTAGCTGCTCCTTTGAAATGCAGACAACTCCACATCCAGAGAGAACATCAGCACCAACGCAGTTTTCAGCTACCTTTGAAAACCAAGGTTCTGGCACCATTTACAACACGAAGTACATGTTCGCTATAGGGAAGAAAAACACAATGCGCTGAAATGCAGCTTATTGAGTATTCCGCACAAAGTAATGATCTAGCTGCTCCTTTGAAATGCAGACAACTCCACGTTCAGAGAGAACATCAGCACCAACGCAGTTTTCAGCTACCTTTGAAAACCAAGGTTCTGGCACCATTTACAACACGAAGTACATGTTCGCTATAGGGAAGAAAAACACAATGCGCTGAAATGCAGCTTATTGAGTATTCCGCACAAAGTAATGATCTAGCTGCTCCTTTGAAATGCAGACAACTCCACATCCAGAGAGAACATCAGCGCCAACGCAGTTTTCAGCTACCTTTGAAAACCAAGGTTCTGGCACCATTTACAACACGAAGTACATGTTCGCTATAGAGAAGAAAAACACAATGCGCTGAAATGCAGCTTATTGAGTATTCCGCACAAAGTAATGATCTAGCTGCTCCTTTGAAATGCAGACAACTCCACATCCAGAGAGAACATCAGCACCAACGCAGTTTTCAGCTACCTTTGAAAACCAAGGTTCTGGCACCATTTACAACACGAAGTACATGTTCGCTATAGGGAAGAAAAACACAATGCGCTGAAATGCAGCTTATTGAGTATTCCGCACAAAGTAATGATCTAGCTGCTCCTTTGAAATGCAGACAACTCCACATTCAGAGAGAACATCAGCGCCAACGCAGTTTTCAGCTACCTTTGAAAACCAAGGTTCTGGCACAATTTACAACACGAAGTACATGTTCGCTATAGGGAAGAAACTCAGAATGTGAAACTGCTTCACAATGGAAAACCCGCTTCGAAAAAATCCCACATTTCCCCCACAGTGTCTATTAAACACAATGTGCTGAAAAGCAGCTTATTGAGTATTCCGCACAAAGTAATGATCTAGCTGCTCCTTTGAAATGCAGACAACTCCACGTTCAGCGAGAACATCAGCACCAACGCAGTTT
Source organism: Ochotona curzoniae (assembly GCF_017591425.1). Lineage (NCBI taxonomy): Eukaryota > Metazoa > Chordata > Mammalia > Lagomorpha > Ochotonidae > Ochotona > Ochotona curzoniae. The sequence continues at coordinate 177,836 of NW_024467130.1, read as the reverse complement.
TCAGCTACCTTTGAAACCAAGGTTCTGGCACCATTTACAACACGAAGTACATGTTCGCTATAGGGAAGAAAAACACAATGCGCTGAAATGCAGCTTATTGAGTATTCCGCACAAAGTAATGATCTAGCTGCTCCTTTGAAATGCAGACAACTCCACGTTCAGAGAGAACATCAGCACCAACGCAGTTTTCAGCTACCTTTGAAAACCAAGGTTCTGGCACCATTTACAACACGAAGTACATGTTCGCTATAGGGAAGAAACTCAGAATGTGAAACTGCTTCACAATGGAAAACCCGCTTCGAACGAAATCCCACATTTCTCACACAGTGTCTATAAAACACAATGCGCTGAAAAGCAGCTTATTGAGTATTCCGCACAAAGTAATGATCTAGCTGCTCCTTTGAAATGCAGACAACTCCACGTTCAGAGAGAACATCAGCACCAACGCAGTTTTCAGCTACCTTTGAAAACCAAGGTTCTGGCACCATTTACAACACGAAGTACATGTTCGCTATAGGGAAGAAAAACACAATGCGCTGAAATGCAGCTTATTGAGTATTCCGCACAAAGTAATGATCTAGCTGCTCCTTTGAAATGCAGACAACTCCACGTTCAGCGAGAACATCAGCACCAACGCAGTTTTCAGCTACCTATGAAAACCAAGGTTCTGGCACCATTTACAACACGAAGTACATGTTCGCTATAGGGAAGAAACTCAGAATGTGAAACTGCTTCACAATGGAAAACCCGCTTCGAACGAAATCCCACTATTCCCTCACATTCTCTATAAAACACAATGCGCTGAAATGCAGCTTATTGAGTATTCCGCACAAAGTAATGATCTAGCTGCTCCTTTGAAATGCAGACAACTCCACGTTCAGTGAGAACATCAGCACCAACGCAGTTTTCAGCTACCTTTGAAAACCAAGGTTCTGGCACCATTTACAACACGAAGTACATGTTCGCTATAGGGAAGAAAAACACAATGCGCTGAAATGCAGCTTATTGAGTATTCCGCACAAAGTAATGATCTAGCTGCTCCTTTGAAATGCAGACAACTCCACGTTCAGAGAGAACATCAGCACCAACGCAGTTTTCAGCTACCTTTGAAAACCAAGGTTCTGGCACCATTTACAACACGAAGTACATGTTCGCTATAGGGAAGAAAAACACAATGCGCTGAAATGCAGCTTATTGAGTATTCCGCACAAAGTAATGATCTAGCTGCTCCTTTGAAATGCAGACAACTCCACGTTCAGCGAGAACATCAGCACCAACGCAGTTTTCAGCTACCTTTGAAAACCAAGGTTCTGGCACCATTTACAACACGAAGTACATGTTCGCTATAGGGAAGAAACTCAGAATGTGAAACTGCTTCACAATGGAAAACCCGCTTCGAACGAAATCCCACATTTCTCACACAGTGTCTATAAAACACAATGTGCTGAAAAGCAGCTTATTGAGTATTCCGCACAAAGTAATGATCTAGCTGCTCCTTTGAAATGCAGACAACTCCACGTTCAGAGAGAACATCAGCACCAACGCAGTTTTCAGCTACCTTTGAAAACCAAGGTTCTGGCACCATTTACAACACGAAGTACATGTTCGCTATAGGGAAGAAAAACACAATGCGCTGAAATGCAGCTTATTGAGTATTCCGCACAAAGTAATGATCTAGCTGCTCCTTTGAAATGCAGACAACTCCACGTTCAGAGAGAACATCAGCACCAACGCAGTTTTCAGCTACCTTTGAAAACCAAGGTTCTGGCACCATTTACAACACGAAGTACATGTTCGCTATAGGGAAGAAACTCAGAATGTGAAACTGCTTCACAATGGAAAACCCGCTTCGAACGAAATCCCACATTTCTCACACAGTGTCTATAAAACACAATGTGCTGAAAAGCAGCTTATTGAGTATTCCGCACAAAGTAATGATCTAGCTGCTCCTTTGAAATGCAGACAACTCCACGTTCAGAGAGAACATCAGCACCAACGCAGTTTTCAGCTACCTTTGAAAACCAAGGTTCTGGCACCATTTACAACACGAAGTACATGTTCGCTATAGGGAAGAAACTCAGAATGTGAAACTGCTTCACAATGGAAAACCCGCTTCGAACGAAATCCCACATTTCTCACACAGTGTCTATAAAACACAATGTGCTGAAAAGCAGCTTATTGAGTATTCCGCACAAAGTAATGATCTAGCTGCTCCTTTGAAATGCAGACAACTCCACGTTCAGAGAGAACATCAGCACCAACGCAGTTTTCAGCTACCTTTGAAAACCAAGGTTCTGGCACCATTTACAACACGAAGTACATGTTCGCTATAGGGAAGAAAAACACAATGCGCTGAAATGCAGCTTATTGAGTATTCCGCACAAAGTAATGATCTAGCTGCTCCTTTGAAATGCAGACAACTCCACGTTCAGAGAGAACATCAGCACCAACGCAGTTTTCAGCTACCTTTGAAAACCAAGGTTCTGGCACCATTTACAACACGAAGTACATGTTCGCTATAGGGAAGAAAAACACAATGCGCTGAAATGCAGCTTATTGAGTATTCCGCACAAAGTAATGATCTAGCTGCTCCTTTGAAATGCAGACAACTCCACATCCAGAGAGAACATCAGCACCAACGCAGTTTTCAGCTACCTTTGAAAACCAAGGTTCTGGCACCATTTACAACACGAAGTACATGTTCGCTATAGGGAAGAAAAACACAATGCGCTGAAATGCAGCTTATTGAGTATTCCGCACAAAGTAATGATCTAGCTGCTCCTTTGAAATGCAGACAACTCCACGTTCAGAGAGAACATCAGCGCCAACGCAGTTTTCAGCTACCTTTGAAAACCAAGGTTCTGGCACCATTTACAACACGAAGTACATGTTCGCTATAGGGAAGAAACTCAGAATGTGAAACTGCTTCACAATGGAAAACCCGCTTCGAACGAAATCCCACATTTCTCACACAGTGTCTATAAAACACAATGTGCTGAAAAGCAGCTTATTGAGTATTCCGCACAAAGTAATGATCTAGCTGCTCCTTTGAAATGCAGACAACTCCACGTTCAGAGAGAACATCAGCACCAACGCAGTTTTCAGCTACCTTTGAAAACCAAGGTTCTGGCACCATTTACAACACGAAGTACATGTTCGCTATAGGGAAGAAACTAGAATGTGAAACTGCTTCACAATGGAAAACCGCTTCGAACGAAATCCACATTTCTCACACAGTGTCTATAAAACCAATGCTGAAAGCAGCTTATTGAGTATTCCGCACAAAGTAATGATCTAGCTGCTCCTTTGAAATGCAGACAACTCCACGTTCAGAGAGAACATCAGCACCAACGCAGTTTTCAGCTACCTTTGAAAACCAAGGTTCTGGCACCATTTACAACACGAAGTACATGTTCGCTATAGGGAAGAAAAACACAATGCGCTGAAATGCAGCTTATTGAGTATTCCGCACAAAGTAATGATCTAGCTGCTCCTTTGAAATGCAGACAACTCCACGTTCAGAGAGAACATCAGCACCAACGCAGTTTTCAGCTACCTTTGAAAACCAAGCTTCTGGCACCATTTACAACACGAAGTATATGTTCGCTATAGGGAAGAAAAACACAATGCGCTGAAATGCAGCTTATTGAGTATTCCGCACAAAGTAATGATCTAGGTGCTACTTTGTAATGCAGACAACTCCACGTTCAGCGAGAACATCAACTACAACGCAGTTTTCAGCTACCTTAGAAAGCCAAGGTTCTGGCACCATTTACAACACGAAGTACATGTTCGCTATAGGAAGAAACTCAGAATGTGAAACTGCTTCACAATGGAAAACCCGCTTCGAACGAAATCCCACATTTCTCACACAGTGTCTATAAAACACAATGTGCTGAAAAGCAGCTTATTGAGTATTCCGCACAAAGTAATGATCTAGCTGCTCCTTTGAAATGCAGAAAACTCCACCTTCAGCGAGAACATCAGCGCCAACGCAGTTTTCAGCTACCTTTGAAAACCAAGGTTCTGGCACCATTTACAACACGAAGTACATGTTCGCTATAGGGAAGAAACTCAGAATGTGAAACTGCTTCACAATGGAAAACCCGCTTCGAACGAAATCCCACATTTCTCACACAGTGTCTATAAAACACTATGTGCTGAAAAGCAGCTTATTGAGTATTCCGCACAAAGTAATGATCTAGCTGGTCCTTTGAAATGCAGACAACTCCACGTTCAGAGAGAACATCAGCACCAACGCAGTTTTCAGCTACCTTTGAAAACCAAGGTTCTGGCACCATTTACAACACGAAGTACATGTTCGCTATAGGGAAGAAAAACACAATGCGCTGAAATGCAGCTTATTGAGTATTCCGCACAAAGTAATGATCTAGCTGCTCCTTTGAAATGCAGACAACTCCACGTTCAGCGAGAACATCAGCACCAACGCAGTTTTCAGCTACCTTTGAAAACCAAGGTTCTGGCACCATTTACAACACGAAGTACATGTTCGCTATAGGGAAGAAAAACACAATGCGCTGAAATGCAGCTTATTGAGTATTCCGCACAAAGTAATGATCTAGCTGCTCCTTTGAAATGCAGACAACTCCACGTTCAGAGAGAACATCAGCACCAACGCAGTTTTCAGCTACCTTTGAAAACCAAGGTTCTGGCACCATTTACAACACGAAGTACATGTTCGCTATAGGGAAGAAAAACACAATGCGCTGAAATGCAGCTTATTGAGTATTCCGCACAAAGTAATGATCTAGCTGCTCCTTTGAAATGCAGACAACTCCACGTTCAGAGAGAACATCAGCACCAACGCAGTTTTCAGCTACCTTTGAAAACCAAGGTTCTGGCACCATTTACAACACGAAGTACATGTTCGCTATAGGGAAGAAAAACACAATGCGCTGAAATGCAGCTTATTGAGTATTCCGCACAAAGTAATGATCTAGCTGCTCCTTTGAAATGCAGACAACTCCACGTTCAGCGAGAACATCAGCACCAACGCAGTTTTCAGCTACCTTTGAAAACCAAGGTTCTGGCACCATTTACAACACGAAGTACATGTTCGCTATAGGGAAGAAACTCAGAATGTGAAACTGCTTCACAATGGAAAACCCGCTTCGAACGAAATCCCACATTTCTCACACAGTGTCTATAAAACACAATGTGCTGAAAAGCAGCTTATTGAGTATTCCGCACAAAGTAATGATCTAGCTGCTCCTTTGAAATGCAGACAACTCCACGTTCAGAGAGAACATCAGCACCAACGCAGTTTTCAGCTACCTTTGAAAACCAAGGTTCTGGCACCATTTACAACACGAAGTACATGTTCGCTATAGGGAAGAAACTCAGAATGTGAAACTGCTTCACAATGGAAAACCCGCTTCGAACGAAATCCCACATTTCTCACACAGTGTCTATAAAACACAATGTGCTGAAAAGCAGCTTATTGAGTATTCCGCACAAAGTAATGATCTAGCTGCTCCTTTGAAATGCAGACAACTCCACGTTCAGAGAGAACATCAGCACCAACGCAGTTTTCAGCTACCTTTGAAAACCAAGGTTCTGGCACCATTTACAACACGAAGTACATGTTCGCTATAGGGAAGAAAAACACAATGCGCTGAAATGCAGCTTATTGAGTATTCCGCACAAAGTAATGATCTAGCTGCTCCTTTGAAATGCAGACAACTCCACGTTCAGCGAGAACATCAGCACCAACGCAGTTTTCAGCTACCTTTGAAAACCAAGGTTCTGGCACCATTTACAACACGAAGTACATGTTCGCTATAGGGAAGAAAAACACAATGCGCTGAAATGCAGCTTATTGAGTATTCCGCACAAAGTAATGATCTAGCTGCTCCTTTGAAATGCAGACAACTCCACGTTCAGAGAGAACATCAGCACCAACGCAGTTTTCAGCTACCTTTGAAAACCAAGGTTCTGGCACCATTTACAACACGAAGTACATGTTCGCTATAGGGAAGAAAAACACAATGCGCTGAAATGCAGCTTATTGAGTATTCCGCACAAAGTAATGATCTAGCTGCTCCTTTGAAATGCAGACAACTCCACGTTCAGAGAGAACATCAGCGCCAACGCAGTTTTCAGCTACCTTTGAAAACCAAGGTTCTGGCACCATTTACAACACGAAGTACATGTTCGCTATAGGGAAGAAACTCAGAATGTGAAACTGCTTCACAATGGAAAACCCGCTTCGAACGAAATCCCACATTTCTCACACAGTGTCTATAAAACACAATGTGCTGAAAAGCAGCTTATTGAGTATTCCGCACAAAGTAATGATCTAGCTGCTCCTTTGAAATGCAGACAACTCCACGTTCAGCGAGAACATCAGCACCAACGCAGTTTTCAGCTACCTTTGAAAACCAAGGTTCTGGCACCATTTACAACACGAAGTACATGTTCGCTATAGGGAAGAAACTCAGAATGTGAAACTGCTTCACAATGGAAAACCCGCTTCGAACGAAATTCCACATTTCTCACACAGTGTCTATAAAACACAATGTGCTGAAAAGCAGCTTATTGAGTATTCCGCACAAAGTAATGATCTAGCTGCTCCTTTGAAATGCAGACAACTCCACGTCCAGAGAGAACATCAGCACCAACGCAGTTTTCAGCTACCTTTGAAAACCAAGGTTCTGGCACCATTTACAACACGAAGTACATGTTCGCTATAGGGAAGAAAAACACAATGCGCTGAAATGCAGCTTATTGAGTATTCCGCACAAAGTAATGATCTAGCTGCTCCTTTGAAATGCAGACAACTCCACGTTCAGAGAGAACATCAGCACCAACGCAGTTTTCAGCTACCTTTGAAAACCAAGGTTCTGGCACCATTTACAACACGAAGTACATGTTCGCTATAGGGAAGAAAAACACAATGCGCTGAAATGCAGCTTATTGAGTATTCCGCACAAAGTAATGATCTAGCTGCTCCTTTGAAATGCAGACAACTCCACGTCCAGAGAGAACATCAGCACCAACGCAGTTTTCAGCTACCTTTGAAAACCAAGTTCTGGCACCATTTACAACACGAAGTACATGTTCGCTATAGGGAAGAAAAACACAATGCGCTGAAATGCAGCTTATTGAGTATTCCGCACAAAGTAATGATCTAGCTGCTCCTTTGAAATGCAGACAACTCCACGTTCAGAGAGAACATCAGCACCAACGCAGTTTTCAGCTACCTTTGAAAACCAAGGTTCTGGCACCATTTACAACACGAAGTACATGTTCGCTATAGGGAAGAAAAACACAATGCGCTGAAATGCAGCTTATTGAGTATTCCGCACAAAGTAATGATCTAGCTGCTCCTTTGAAATGCAGACAACTCCACGTTCAGAGAGAACATCAGCACCAACGCAGTTTTCAGCTACCTTTGAAAACCAAGGTTCTGGCACCATTTACAACACGAAGTACATGTTCGCTATAGGGAAGAAACTCAGAATGTGAAACTGCTTCACAATGGAAAACCCGCTTCGAACGAAATCCCACATTTCTCACACAGTGTCTATAAAACACAATGTGCTGAAAAGCAGCTTATTGAGTATTCCGCACAAAGTAATGATCTAGCTGCTCCTTTGAAATGCAGACAACTCCACGTTCAGCGAGAACATCAGCACCAACGCAGTTTTCAGCTACCTTTGAAAACCAAGGTTCTGGCACCATTTACAACACGAAGTACATGTTCGCTATAGGGAAGAAACTCAGAATGTGAAACTGCTTCACAATGGAAAACCCGCTTCGAACGAAATCCCACATTTCTCACACAGTGTCTATAAAACACAATGTGCTGAAAAGCAGCTTATTGAGTATTCCGCACAAAGTAATGATCTAGCTGCTCCTTTGAAATGCAGACAACTCCACGTTCAGAGAGAACATCAGCACCAACGCAGTTTTCAGCTACCTTTGAAAACCAAGGTTCTGGCACCATTTACAACACGAAGTACATGTTCGCTATAGGGAAGAAAAACACAATGCGCTGAAATGCAGCTTATTGAGTATTCCGCACAAAGTAATGATCTAGCTGCTCCTTTGAAATGCAGACAACTCCACGTTCAGAGAGAACATCAGCACCAACGCAGTTTTCAGCTACCTTTGAAAACCAAGGTTCTGGCACCATTTACAACACGAAGTACATGTTCGCTATAGGGAAGAAACTCAGAATGTGAAACTGCTTCACAATGGAAAACCCGCTTCGAACGAAATCCCACATTTCTCACACAGTGTCTATAAAACAAAATGCGCTGAAATGCAGCTTATTGAGTATTCCGCACAAAGTAATGATCTAGCTGCTCCTTTGAAATGCAGTCAACTCCACGTTCAACGAGAACATCAACACCAACACAGTTTTCAGCTACCTTTGAAAACCAAGGTTCTGGCACCATTTACAACACGAAGTACATGTTCGCTATAGGGAAGAAAAACACAATGCGCTGAAATGCAGCTTATTGAGTATTCCGCACAAAGTAATGATCTAGCTGCTCCTTTGAAATGCAGACAACTCCACGTTCAGAGAGAACATCAGCACCAACGCAGTTTTCAGCTACCTTTGAAAACCAAGGTTCTGGCACCATTTACAACACGAAGTACATGTTCGCTATAGGGAAGAAACTCAGAATGTGAAACTGCTTCACAATGGAAAACCCGCTTCGAACGAAATCCCACATTTCTCACACAGTGTCTATAAAACACAATGTGCTGAAAAGCAGCTTATTGAGTATTCCGCACAAAGTAATGATCTAGCTGCTCCTTTGAAATGCAGACAACTCCACGTTCAGCGAGAACATCAGCACCAACGCAGTTTTCAGCTACCTTTGAAAACCAAGGTTCTGGCACCATTTACAACACGAAGTACATGTTCGCTATAGGGAAGAAACTCAGAATGTGAAACTGCTCACAATGGAAAACCCGCTTCGAACGAAACCACATTCTCACACAGTGCTAAAAACAATGCTGAAAGCAGCTTATTGAGTATTCCGCACAAAGTAATGATCTAGCTGCTCCTTTGAAATGCAGACAACTCCACGTTCAGAGAGAACATCAGCACCAACGCAGTTTTCAGCTACCTTTGAAAACCAAGGTTCTGGCACCATTTACAACACGAAGTACATGTTCGCTATAGGGAAGAAAAACACAATGCGCTGAAATGCAGCTTATTGAGTATTCCGCACAAAGTAATGATCTAGCTGCTCCTTTGAAATGCAGACAACTCCACGTTCAGCGAGAACATCAGCACCAACGCAGTTTTCAGCTACCTTTGAAAACCAAGGTTCTGGCACCATTTACAACACGAAGTACATGTTCGCTATAGGGAAGAAAAACACAATGCGCTGAAATGCAGCTTATTGAGTATTCCGCACAAAGTAATGATCTAGCTGCTCCTTTGAAATGCAGACAACTCCACGTTCAGAGAGAACATCAGCACCAACGCAGTTTTCAGCTACCTTTGAAAACCAAGGTTCTGGCACCATTTACAACACGAAGTACATGTTCGCTATAGGGAAGAAAAACACAATGCGCTGAAATGCAGCTTATTGAGTATTCCGCACAAAGTAATGATCTAGCTGCTCCTTTGAAATGCAGACAACTCCACGTTCAGAGAGAACATCAGCACCAACGCAGTTTCAGCTACCTTTGAAAACCAAGTTCTGGCACCATTTACAACACGAAGTACATGTTCGCTATAGGGAAGAAAAACACAATGCGCTGAAATGCAGCTTATTGAGTATTCCGCACAAAGTAATGATCTAGCTGCTCCTTTGAAATGCAGACAACTCCACGTTCAGCGAGAACATCAGCACCAACGCAGTTTTCAGCTACCTTTGAAAACCAAGGTTCTGGCACCATTTACAACACGAAGTACATGTTCGCTATAGGGAAGAAACTCAGAATGTGAAACTGCTTCATTATAGAAAACCCGCTTAGAACGAAATCCCACATTTCTCACACAGTGTCTATAATACAAAATGTGCTGAGAAGCAGCTTATTGAGTGTTCCGCACAAAGTAATGATCTAGCTGCTCCTTTGAAATGCAGACAACTCCACGTTGAGAGAGAACATCCGCGCCAACGCAGTTTTCAGCTACCTTTGAAAACCAAGGTTCTGGCACCATTTACAACACGAAGTACATGTTCGCTATAGGGAAGAAACTCAGAATGTGAAACTGCTTCACAATGGAAAACCCGCTTCGAACGAAATCCCACATTTCTCACACAGTGTCTATAAAACACAATGTGCTGAAAAGCAGCTTATTGAGTATTCCGCACAAAGTAATGATCTAGCTGCTCCTTTAAATGCAGACAATTCCACGTTCAGCGAGAACATCAACACCAACGCAGTTTTCAGCTACCTTTGAAAACCAAAGTTCTGGCACCATTTACAACACGAAGTACATGTTCGCTATAGGGAAGAAAAACACAATGCGCTGAAATGCAGCTTATTGAGTATTCCGCACAAAGTAATGATCTAGCTGCTCCTTTGAAATGCAGACAACTCCACGTTCAGCGAGAACATCAGCACCAACGCAGTTTTCAGCTACCTTTGAAAACCAAGCTTCTGGCACCATTTACAACACGAAGTACATGTTCGCTATAGGAAGAAACTCAGAATGTGAAATGCTTCACAATGGAAAACCGCTTCGAACGAAATCCACATTTCACACAGTGTCTAAAACACAATGGCTGAAAGCAGCTTATTGAGTATTCCGCACAAAGTAATGATCTAGCTGCTCCTTTGAAATGCAGACAACTCCACGTCCAGAGAGAACATCAGCGCCAACGCAGTTTTCAGCTACCTTTGAAAACCAAGGTTCTGGCACCATTTACAACACGAAGTACATGTTCGCTATAGGGAAGAAAAACACAATGCGCTGAAATGCAGCTTATTGAGTATTCCGCACAAAGTAATGATCTAGCTGCTCCTTTGAAATGCAGACAACTCCACGTTCAGAGAGAACATCAGCACCAACGCAGTTTTCAGCTACCTTTGAAAACCAAGGTTCTGGCACCATTTACAACACGAAGTACATGTTCGCTATAGGGAAGAAAAACACAATGCGCTGAAATGCAGCTTATTGAGTATTCCGCACAAAGTAAATAGGTGCTCCTTTGAAATGCAGACAACTCCACGTTCAGAGAGAACATCAGCACCAACGCAGTTTTCAGCTACCTTTGAAAACCAAGCTTCTGGCACCATTTACAACACGAAGTACATGTTCGCTATAGGGAAGAAAAACACAATGCGCTGAAATGCAGCTTATTGAGTATTCCGCACAAAGTAATGATCTAGCTGCTCCTTTGAAATGCAGACAACTCCACATCCAGAGAGAACATCAGCACCAACGCAGTTTTCAGCTACCTTTGAAAACCAAGGTTCTGGCACCATTTACAACACGAAGTACATGTTCGCTATAGGGAAGAAAAACACAATGCGCTGAAATGCAGCTTATTGAGTATTCCGCACAAAGTAATGATCTAGCTGCTCCTTTGAAATGCAGACAACTCCACGTTCAGCGAGAACATCAGCGCCAACGCAGTTTTCAGCTACCTTTGAAAACCAAGGTTCTGGCACCATTTACAACACGAAGTACATGTTCGCTATAGGGAAGAAACTCAGAATGTGAAACTGCTTCACAATGGAAAACCCGCTTCGAACGAAATCCCACATTTCTCACACAGTGTCTATAAAACACAATGTGCTGAAAAGCAGCTTATTGAGTATTCCGCACAAAGTAATGATCTAGCTGCTCCTTTGAAATGCAGACAACTCCACGTTCAGCGAGAACATCAGCACCAACGCAGTTTTCAGCTACCTTTGAAAACCAAGGTTCTGGCACCATTTACAACACGAAGTACATGTTCGCTATAGGGAAGAAACTCAGAATGTGAAACTGCTTCACAATGGAAAACCCGCTTCGAACGAAATCCCACATTTCTCACACAGTGTCTATAAAACACAATGGCTGAAATGCAGCTTGTTGAGTGTTCCGCACAAAGTAATGATCTAGCTGCTCCTTTGAAATGCAGACAACTCCACGTTCAGAGAGAACATCAACACCAACGCAGTTTTCAGCTACCTTTGAAAACCAAGCTTCTGGCACCATTTACAACACGAAGTACATGTTCGCTATAGGGAAGAAAAACACAATGCGCTGAAATGCAGCTTATTGAGTATTCCGCACAAAGTAATGATCTAGCTGCTCCTTTGAAATGCAGACAACTCCACGTTCAGCGAGAACATCAGCACCAACGCAGTTTTCAGCTACCTTTGAAAACCAAGGTTCTGGCACCATTTACAACACGAAGTACATGTTCGCTATAGGGAAGAAAAACACAATGCGCTGAAATGCAGCTTATTGAGTATTCCGCACAAAGTAATGATCTAGCTGCTCCTTTGAAATGCAGACAACTCCACATCCAGAGAGAACATTGGATCCAACGCAGTTTTCAGCTACCTTTGAAAACCAAGCTTCTGGCAACATTTACAACACGAAGTACATGTTCGCTATAGGGAAGAAAAACACAATGCGCTGAAATGCAGCTTATTGAGTATTCCGCACAAAGTAATGATCTAGCTGCTCCTTTGAAATGCAGACAACTCCACGTTCAGAGAGAACATCAGCACCAACGCAGTTTTCAGCTACCTTTGAAAACCAAGGTTCTGGCAAAATTTACAACACAAAGTACATGTTCGCTATAGAGAAGAAACTAAAATGTGAAACTGCTTCACAATGGAAAACCCGCTTCGAACGAAATCCCACATTTCTCACACAGTGTCTATAAAACACAATGTGCTGAAAAGCAGCTTATTGAGTATTCCGCACAAAGTAATGATCTAGCTGCTCCTTTGAAATGCAGACAACTCCACGTTCAGCGAGAACATCAGCACCAACGCAGTTTTCAGCTACCTTTGAAAACCAAGGTTCTGGCACCATTTACAACACGAAGTACATGTTCGCTATAGGGAAGAAACTCAGAATGTGAAACTGCTTCACAATGGAAAACCCGCTTCGAACGAAATCCCACATTTCTCACACAGTGTCTATAAAACACAATGCGCTGAAAAGCAGCTTATTGAGTATTCCGCACAAAGTAATGATCTAGCTGCTCCTTTGAAATGCAGACAACTCCACGTTCAGAGAGAACATCAGCACCAACGCAGTTTTCAGCTACCTTTGAAAACCAAGGTTCTGGCACCATTTACAACACGAAGTACATGTTCGCTATAGGGAAGAAAAACACAATGCGCTGAAATGCAGCTTATTGAGTATTCCGCACAAAGTAATGATCTAGCTGCTCCTTTGAAATGCAGACAACTCCACGTTCAGAGAGAACATCAACGCCAACGCAGTTTTCAGCTACCTTTGTAAACCAAGGTTCTGGCACCATTTATAACACGAAGTACATGTTCGCTATAGGGTAGAAAAACACAATGTGCTGAAATGCAGCTTATTGAGTATTCTGCACAAAGTAATGATCTAGCAGTGCCTTTGAAATGCAGACAACTCCACATCCAGGGAGAACATCAGCGCCAACGCAGTTTTCAGCTACCTTTGAAAACCAAGGTTCTGGCACCATTTACAACACGAAGTACATGTTCGCTATAGGAAAGAAAAACACAATGCGCTGAAATGCAGCTTATTGAGTATTCCGCACAAAGTAATGATCTAGCTGCTCCTTTGAAATGCAGACAACTCCACGTTCAGAGAGAACATTAGCGCCAACGTAGTTTTCAGCTACCTTTGAAAACCAAGGTTCTGGCACCATTTACAACACGAAGTACATGTTCGCTATAGGGTTAGAAAAACACAATGCCCTGAAATGCAGCTTAGTCAGTATTCCGCACAAAGTAATGATCTAGCTGCTCCTTTGAAATGCAGTCAACTCCACGTTCAGCGAGAACATTAACACCAACGCAGTTTTCAGCTACCTTTGAAAACCAAGGTTCTGGCACCATTTACAACACGAAGTACATGTTCGCTATAGGGAAGAAACTCAGAATGTGAAACTGCTTCACAATGGAAAACCCGCTTCGAACGAAATCCCACATTTCCCACACAGTGTCTATAAAACACAATGTGCTGAAAAGCAGGTTATTGAGTATTCCGCACAAAATAATGATCTAGCTGCTCCTTTGAAATGCAGAAAACTCCACCTTCAGCGAGAACATCAGCGCCAACGCAGTTTTCAGCTACCTTTGAAAACCAAGGTTCTGGCACCATTTACAACACGAAGTACATGTTCGCTATAGGGAAGAAACTCAGAATGTGAAACTGCTTCACAATGGAAAACCCGCTTCGAACGAAATCCACATTTCTCACACAGTGTCTATAAAACACAATGCTGAAATGCAGCTTATTGAGTATTCCGCACAAAGTAATGATCTAGCTGCTCCTTTGAAATGCAGACAACTCCACATCCAGAGAGAACATCAGCGCCAACGCAGTTTTCAGCTACCTTTGAAAACCAAGCATCTGGCACCATTTACAACACGAAGTACATGTTCGCTATAGGGAAGAAAAACACAATGCGCTGAAATGCAGCTTATTGAGTATTCCGCACAATGTAATTATCTAGCTGCTCCTTTGAAATGCAGACAACTCCACGTTCAGCGAGAACATCAACACCAACGCATTTTTCAGCTACCTTTGAAAACCAAGGTTCTGGCACCATTTACAACACGAAGTACATGTTCGCTATAGGAAAGAAACTCAGAATGTGAAACTGCTTCACAATGGAAAACCCGCTTCGAACGAAATCCCACATTCTCACACAGTGTCTATAAAACACAATGGCTGAAATGCAGCTTATTGAGTATTCCGCACAAAGTAATGATCTAGCTGCTCCTTTGAAATGCAGACAACTCCACGTTCAGAGAGAACATCAGCGCCAACGCAGTTTTCAGCTACCTTTGAAAACCAAGGTTCTGGCACCATTTACAACACGAAGTACATGTTCGCTATAGGGAAGAAAAACACAATGCGCTGAAATGCAGCTTATTGAGTATTCCGCACAAAGTAATGATCTAGCTGCTCCTTTGAAATGCAGACAACTCCACGTTCAGCGAGAACATCAGCACCAACGCAGTTTTCAGCTACCTTTGAAAACCAAGGTTCTGGCACCATTTACAACACGAAGTACATGTTCGCTATAGGGAAGAAACTCAGAATGTGAAACTGCTTCACAATGGAAAACCCGCTTCGAACGAAATCCCACATTTCTCACACAGTGTCTATAAAACACAATGTGCTGAAAAGCAGCTTATTGAGTATTCCGCACAAAGTAATGATCTAGCTGCTCCTTTGAAATGCAGACAACTCCACGTCCAGAGAGAACATCAACACCAACGCAGTTTTCAGCTACCTTTGAAAACCAAGGTTCTGGCACCATTTACAACACGAAGTACATGTTCGCTATAGGGAAGAAAAACACAATGCGCTGAAATGCAGCTTATTGAGTATTCCGCACAAAGTAATGATCTAGCTGCTCCTTTGAAATGCAGACAACTCCACATTCAGAGAGAACATCAGCACCAACGCAGTTTTCAGCTACCTTTGAAAACCAAGGTTCTGGCACCATTTACAACACGAAGTACATGTTCGCTATAGGGAAGAAAAACACAATGCGCTGAAATGCAGCTTATTGAGTATTCCGCACAAAGTAATGATCTAGCTGCTCCTTTGAAATGCAGACAACTCCACGTTCAGCGAGAACATCAGCACCAACGCAGTTTTCAGCTACCTTTGAAAACCAAGGTTCTGGCACCATTTACAACACGAAGTACATGTTCGCTATAGGAAGAAACTCAGAATGTGAAACTGCTTCACAATGGAAAACCCGCTTCGAACGAAATCCCACATTTCTCACACAGTGTCTATAAAACACAATGTGCTGAAAAGCAGCTTATTGAGTATTCCGCACAAAGTAATGATCTAGCTGCTCCTTTGAAATGCAGACAACTCCACGTTCAGCGAGAACATCAGCACCAACGCAGTTTTCAGCTACCTTTGAAAACCAAGGTTCTGGCACCATTTACAACACGAAGTACATGTTCGCTATAGGGAAGAAACTCAGAATGTGAAACTGCTTCACAATGGAAAACCCGCTTCGAACGAAATCCCACATTTCTCACACAGTGTCTATAAAACACAATGTGCTGAAATGCAGCTTATTGAGTATTCCGCACAAAGTAATGATCTAGCTGCTCCTTTGAAATGCAGACAACTCCACGTTCAGAGAGAACATCAGCACCAACGCAGTTTTCAGCTACCTTTGAAAACCAAGGTTCTGGCACCATTTACAACACGAAGTACATGTTCGCTATAGGGAAGAAAAACACAATGCGCTGAAATGCAGCTTATTGAGTATTCCGCACAAAGTAATGATCTAGCTGCTCCTTTGAAATGCAGACAACTCCACGTTCAGAGAGAACATCAGCACCAACGCAGTTTTCAGCTACCTTTGAAAACCAAGGTTCTGGCACCATTTACAACACGAAGTACATGTTCGCTATAGGGAAGAAAAACACAATGCGCTGAAATGCAGCTTATTGAGTATTCCGCACAAAGTAATGATCTAGCTGCTCCTTTGAAATGCAGACAACTCCACGTTCAGAGAGAACATCAGCACCAACGCAGTTTTCAGCTACCTTTGAAAACCAAGGTTCTGGCACCATTTACAACACGAAGTACATGTTCGCTATAGGGAAGAAAAACACAATGCGCTGAAATGCAGCTTATTGAGTATTCCGCACAAAGTAATGATCTAGCTGCTCCTTTGAAATGCAGACAACTCCACGTTCAGCGAGAACATCAGCGCCAACGCAGTTTTCAGCTACCTTAGAAAGCCAAGGTTCTGGCACCATTTACAACACGAAGTACATGTTCGCTATAGGGAAGAAACTCAGAATGTGAAACTGCTTCACCTTGGAAAACCCGCTTCGAACGAAATCCCACATTTCTCACACAGTGTCTATAAAACACAATGTGCTGAAAAGCAGCTTATTGAGTATTCCGCACAAAGTAATGATCTAGCTGCTCCTTTGAAATGCAGACAACTCCACATTCAGAGAGAACATCAGCGCCAACGCAGTTTTCAGCTACCTTTGAAAACCAAGGTTCTGGCACCATTTACAACACGAAGTACATGTTCGCTATAGGGAAGAAAAACACAATGCGCTGAAATGCAGCTTATTGAGTATTCCGCACAAAGTAATGATCTAGCTGCTCCTTTGAAATGCAGACAACTCCACGTTCAGAGAGAACATCAGCACCAACGCAGTTTTCAGCTACCTTTGAAAACCAAGGTTCTGGCACCATTTACAACACGAAGTACATGTTCGCTATAGGGAAGAAAAACACAATGCGCTGAAATGCAGCTTATTGAGTATTCCGCACAAAGTAATGATCTAGCTGCTCCTTTGAAATGCAGACAACTCCACATCCAGAGAGAACATCAGCGCCAACGCAGTTTTCAGCTACCTTTGAAAACCAAGGTTCTGGCACCATTTACAACACGAAGTACATGTTCGCTATAGGGAAGGAACTCAGAATGTGAAACTGCTTCACAATGGAAAACCCGCTTCGAACGAAATCCAGATTCTCACACAGTGTCTATAAAACACAATGGCTGAAATGCAGCTTATTGAGTATTCCGCACAAAGTAATGATCTAGCTGCTCCTTTGAAATGCAGACAACTCCACATCCAGAGAGAACATCAGCACCAACGCAGTTTTCAGCTACATTTGAAAACCAAGGTTCTGGCACCATTTACAACACGAAGTACATGTTCGCTATAGGGAAGAAAAACACAATGCGCTGAAATGCAGCTTATTGAGTATTCCGCACAAAGTAATGATCTAGCTGCTCCTTTGAAATGCAGACAACTCCACGTTCAGCGAGAACATCAGCACCAACGCAGTTTTCAGCTACCTTTGAAAACCAAGGTTCTGGCACCATTTACAACACGAAGTACATGTTCGCTATAGGAAGAAACTCAGAAGTGAAACTGCTTCACAATGAAACCCGCTTCGAACGAAATCCACATTTCACACAGTGTCTATAAAACACAATGGCTGAAAGCAGCTTATTGAGTATTCCGCACAAAGTAATGATCTAGCTGCTCCTTTGAAATGCAGACAACTCCACGTTCAGAGAGAACATCAGCACCAACGCAGTTTTCAGCTACCTTTGAAAACCAAGGTTCTGGCACCATTTACAACACGAAGTACATGTTCGCTATAGGGAAGAAAAACACAATGCGCTGAAATGCAGCTTATTGAGTATTCCGCACAAAGTAATGATCTAGCTGCTCCTTTGAAATGCAGACAACTCCACGTTCAGCGAGAACATCAGCACCAACGCAGTTTTCAGCTACCTTTGAAAACCAAGGTTCTGGCACCATTTACAACACGAAGTACATGTTCGCTATAGGGAAGAAACTCAGAATGTGAAACTGCTTCACAATGGAAAACCCGCTTCGAACGAAATCCCACATTTCTCACACAGTGTCTATAAAACACAATGTGCTGAAAAGCAGCTTATTGAGTATTCCGCACAAAGTAATGATCTAGCTGCTCCTTTGAAATGCAGACAACTCCACGTTCAGAGAGAACATCAGCACCAACGCAGTTTTCAGCTACCTTTGAAAACCAAGGTTCTGGCACCATTTACAACACGAAGTACATGTTCGCTATAGGGAAGAAAAACACAATGCGCTGAAATGCAGCTTATTGAGTATTCCGCACAAAGTAATGATCTAGCTGCTCCTTTGAAATGCAGACAACTCCACGTTCAGAGAGAACATCAGCACCAACGCAGTTTTCAGCTACCTTTGAAAACCAAGGTTCTGGCACCATTTACAACACGAAGTACATGTTCGCTATAGGGAAGAAAAACACAATGCGCTGAAATGCAGCTTATTGAGTATTCCGCACAAAGTAATGATCTAGCTGCTCCTTTGAAATGCAGACAACTCCACGTTCAGAGAGAACATCAGCACCAACGCAGTTTTCAGCTACCTTTGAAAACCAAGGTTCTGGCACCATTTACAACACGAAGTACATGTTCGCTATAGGGAAGAAAAACACAATGCGCTGAAATGCAGCTTATTGAGTATTCCGCACAAAGTAATGATCTAGCTGCTCCTTTGAAATGCAGACAACTCCACGTTCAGAGAGAACATCAGCACCAACGCAGTTTTCAGCTACCTTTGAAAACCAAGGTTCTGGCACCATTTACAACACGAAGTACATGTTCGCTATAGGGAAGAAACTCAGAATGTGAAACTGCTTCACAATGGAAAACCCGCTTCGAACGAAATCCCACATTTCTCACACAGTGTCTATAAAACACAATGTGCTGAAATGCAGCTTATTGAGTATTCCGCACAAAGTAATGATCTAGCTGCTCCTTTGAAATGCAGACAACTCCACGTTCAGCGAGAACATCAGCACCAACGCAGTTTTCAGCTACCTTTGAAAACCAAGGTTCTGGCACCATTTACAACACGAAGTACATGCTCGCTATAGGGAAGAAACTCAGATTGTGAAACTGCTTCTCAATGGAAAACCCGATTCGAACGAAATCCCACATTTCTCACACAGTGTCTATAAAACACAATGCGCTGAAATGCAGCTTATTGAGTATTCCGCACAAAGTAATGATCTAGCTGCTCCTTTGAAATGCAGACAACTCCGTATCCAGAGAGAACATCAGCACCAACGCAATTTTCAGCTGCCTTTGAAAACCAAGGTTCTGGCACCATTTACAACACGAAGTACATGTTCGCTATAGGGAAGAAAAACACAATGCGCTGAAATGCAGCTTATTGAGTATTCCGCACAAAGTAATGATCTAGCTGCTCCTTTGAAATGCAGACAACTCCACGTTCAGAGAGAACATCAGCACCAACGCAGTTTTCAGCTACCTTTGAAAACCAAGGTTCTGGCACCATTTACAACACGAAGTACATGTTCGCTATAGGGAAGAAAAACACAATGCGCTGAAATGCAGCTTATTGAGTATTCCGCACAAAGTAATGATCTAGCTGCTCCTTTGAAATGCAGACAACTCCACATTCAGAGAGAACATCAGCACCAACGCAGTTTTCAGCTACCTTTGAAAACCAAGGTTCTGGCACCATTTACAACACGAAGTACATGTTCGCTATAGGGAAGAAAAACACAATGCGCTGAAATGCAGCTTATTGAGTATTCCGCACAAAGTAATGATCTAGCTGCTCCTTTGAAATGCAGACAACTCCACGTTCAGAGAGAACATCAGCACCAACGCAGTTTTCAGCTACCTTTGAAAACCAAGGTTCTGGCACCATTTACAACACGAAGTACATGTTCGCTATAGGGAAGAAAAACACAATGCGCTGAAATGCAGCTTATTGAGTATTCCGCACAAAGTAATGATCTAGCTGCTCCTTTGAAATGCAGACAACTCCACGTTCAGCGAGAACATCAGCACCAACGCAGTTTACAGCTACCCTTGAAAACCAAGGTTCTGGCACCATTTACAACACGAAGTACATGTTCGCTATAGGGAAGAAACTCAGAATGTGAAATTGCTTCACAATGGAAAACCCGCTTCGACGAAATCCCACATTTCTCACACAGTGTCTATAAAACACAATGTGCTGAAAAGCAGCTTATTGAGTATTCCGCACAAAGTAATGATCTAGCTGCTCCTTTGAAATGCAGACAACTCCACGTTCAGCGAGAACATCAGCACCAACGCAGTTTTCAGCTACCTTTGAAAACCAAGGTTCTGGCACCATTTACAACACGAAGTACATGTTCGCTATAGGGAAGAAACTCAGAATGTGAAACTGCTTCACAATGGAAAACCCGCTTCGAACGAAATCCACATTTCACACAGTGTCTATAAACACAATGGCTGAAATGCAGCTTATTGAGTATTCCGCACAAAGTAATGATCTAGCTGCTCCTTTGAAATGCAGACAACTCCACGTTCAGAGAGAACATCAGCACCAACGCAGTTTTCAGCTACCTTTGAAAACCAAGGTTCTGGCACCATTTACAACACGAAGTACATGTTCGCTATAGGAAGAAACTCAGAATGTGAAACTGCTTCACAATGGAAAACCCGCTTCGAACGAAATCCCACATTTCTCACACAGTGTCTATAAAACACAATGGCTGAAAGCAGCTTATTGAGTATTCCGCACAAAGTAATGATCTAGCTGCTCCTTTGAAATGCAGACAACTCCACGTTCAGAGAGAACATCAGCACCAACGCAGTTTTCAGCTACCTTTGAAAACCAAGGTTCTGGCACCATTTACAACACGAAGTACATGTTCGCTATAGGGAAGAAAAACACAATGCGCTGAAATGCAGCTTATTGAGTATTCCGCACAAAGTAATGATCTAGCTGCTCCTTTGAAATGCAGACAACTCCACGTTCAGCGAGAACATCAGCGCCAACGCAGTTTTCAGCTACCTTTGAAAACCAAAGTTCTGGCACCATTTACAACACGAAGTACATGTTCGCTATAGGGAAGAAACTCAGAATGTGAAACTGCTTCACAATGGAAAACCCGCTTCGAACGAAATCTCACATTTCTCACACAGTGTCTATTAAACAAAATGTGCTGAAATGCAGCTTATTGAGTATTCCGCACAAAGTAATGATCTAGCTGCTCCTTTGAAATGCAGTCAACTCCACGTTCAGCGAGAACATCAACAACAACGCAGTTATCAGCTACCTTTGAAAACCAAGGTTCTGGCACCATTTACAACACGAAGTACATGTTCGCTATAGGGAAGAAAAACACAATGCGCTGAAATGCAGCTTATTGAGTATTCCGCACAAAGTAATGATCTAGCTGCTCCTTTGAAATGCAGACAACTCCACGTTCAGAGAGAACATCAGCACCAACGCAGTTTTCAGCTACCTTTGAAAACCAAGGTTCTGGCACCATTTACAACACGAAGTACATGTTCGCTATAGGGAAGAAAAACACAATGCGCTGAAATGCAGCTTATTGAGTATTCCGCACAAAGTAATGATCTAGCTGCTCCTTTGAAATGCAGACAACTCCACGTTCAGCGAGAACATTAACACCAACGCAGTTTTCAGCTACCTTTGAAAACCAAGGTTCTGGCACCATTTACAACACGAAGTACATGTTCGCTATAGGGAAGAAACTCAGAATGTGAAACTGCTTCACAATGGAAAACCCGCTTCGAACGAAATCCCACATTTCTCACACAGTGTCTATAAAACACAATGCGCTGAAATGCAGCTTATTGAGTGTTCCGCACAAAGTAATGATCTAGCTGCTCCTTTGAAATGCAGACAACTCCACGTTCAGAGAGAACATCAGCACCAACGCAGTTTTCAGCTACCTTTGAAAACCAAGGTTCTGGCACCATTTACAACACGAAGTACATGTTCGCTATAGGGAAGAAAAACACAATGCGCTGAAATGCAGCTTATTGAGTATTCCGCACAAAGTAATGATCTAGCTGCTCCTTTGAAATGCAGACAACTCCACGTTCAGCGAGAACATCAGCACCAACGCAGTTTTCAGCTACCTTTGAAAACCAAGGTTCTGGCACCATTTACAACACGAAGTACATGTTCGCTATAGGGAAGAAACTCAGAATGTGAAACTGCTTCACAATGGAAAACCCGCTTCGAACGAAATCCCACATTTCTCACACAGTGTCTATAAAACACAATGTGCTGAAAAGCAGCTTATTGAGTATTCCGCACAAAGTAATGATCTAGCTGCTCCTTTGAAATGCAGACAACTCCACGTTCAGAGAGAACATCAGCACCAACGCAGTTTTCAGCTACCTTTGAAAACCAAGGTTCTGGCACCATTTACAACACGAAGTACATGTTCGCTATAGGGAAGAAAAACACAATGCGCTGAAATGCAGCTTATTGAGTATTCCGCACAAAGTAATGATCTAGCTGCTCCTTTGAAATGCAGACAACTCCACGTTCAGCGAGAACATCAGCACCAACGCAGTTTTCAGCTACCTTTGAAAACCAAGGTTCTGGCACCATTTACAACACGAAGTACATGTTCGCTATAGGGAAGAAAAACACAATGCGCTGAAATGCAGCTTATTGAGTATTCCGCACAAAGTAATGATCTAGCTGCTCCTTTGAAATGCAGACAACTCCACATCCAGAGAGAACATCAGCACCAACGCAGTTTTCAGCTACCTTTGAAAACCAAGGTTCTGGCACCATTTACAACACGAAGTACATGTTCGCTATAGGGAAGAAAAACACAATGCGCTGAAATGCAGCTTATTGAGTATTCCGCACAAAGTAATGATCTAGCTGCTCCTTTGAAATGCAGACAACTCCACGTTCAGAGAGAACATCAGCGCCAACGCAGTTTTCAGCTACCTTTGAAAACCAAGGTTCTGGCACCATTTACAACACGAAGTACATGTTCGCTATAGGGAAGAAACTCAGAATGTGAAACTGCTTCACAATGGAAAACCCGCTTCGAACGAAATCCCACATTTCTCACACAGTGTCTATAAAACAAAATGTGCTGAAATGCAGCTTATTGAGTATTCCGCACAAAGTAATGATCTAGCTGCTCCTTTGAAATGCAGACAACTCCACGTTCAGAGAGAACATCAGCACCAACGCAGTTTTCAGCTACCTTTGAAAACCAAGGTTCTGGCACCATTTACAACACGAAGTACATGTTCGCTATAGGGAAGAAAAACACAATGCGCTGAAATGCAGCTTATTGAGTATTCCGCACAAAGTAATGATCTAGCTGCTCCTTTGAAATGCAGACAACTCCACGTTCAGCGAGAACATCAGCACCAACGCAGTTTTCAGCTACCTTTGAAAACCAAGGTTCTGGCACCATTTACAACACGAAGTACATGTTCGCTATAGGGAAGAAACTCAGAATGTGAAACTGCTTCACAATGGAAAACCCGCTTCG
This sequence comes from Ochotona curzoniae, assembly GCF_017591425.1. Taxonomy (NCBI): domain Eukaryota; kingdom Metazoa; phylum Chordata; class Mammalia; order Lagomorpha; family Ochotonidae; genus Ochotona; species Ochotona curzoniae. The sequence goes on along the minus strand of NW_024467130.1, from coordinate 153,844 downwards.
AACGAAATCCCACATTTCTCACACAGTGTCTATAAAACACAATGTGCTGAAAAGCAGCTTATTGAGTATTCCGCACAAAGTAATGATCTAGCTGCTCCTTTGAAATGCAGACAACTCCACGTTCAGAGAGAACATCAGCACCAACGCAGTTTTCAGCTACCTTTGAAAACCAAGGTTCTGGCACCATTTACAACACGAAGTACATGTTCGCTATAGGGAAGAAAAACACAATGCGCTGAAATGCAGCTTATTGAGTATTCCGCACAAAGTAATGATCTAGCTGCTCCTTTGAAATGCAGTCAACTCCACGTTCAGCGAGAACATCAGCACCAACGCAGTTTTCAGCTACCTTTGAAAACCAAGGTTCTGGCACCATTTACAACACGAAGTACATGTTCGCTATAGGGAAGAAACTCAGAATGTGAAACTGCTTCACAATGGAAAACCCGCTTCGAACGAAATCCCACATTTCTCACACAGTGTCTATAAAACACAATGCGCTGAAATGCAGCTTATTGAGTATTCCGCACAAAGTAATGATCTAGCTGCTCCTTTGAAATGCAGACAACTCCACGTTCAGCGAGAACATCAGCGCCAACGCAGTTTTCAGCTACCTTTGAAAACCAAGGTTCTGGCACCATTTACAACACGAAGTACATGTTCGCTATAGGGAAGAAAAACACAATGCGCTGAAATGCAGCTTATTGAGTATTCCGCACAAAGTAATGATCTAGCTGCTCCTTTGAAATGCAGACAACTCCACGTTCAGCGAGAACATCTTCACCAACGCAGATTTCAGCTACCTTTGAAAACCAAGGTTCTGGCACCATTTACAACATGAAGTACATGTTCGCTATAGGGAAGAAAAACACAATGCGCTGAAATGCAGCTTATTGAGTATTCCGCACAAAGTAATGATCTAGCTGCTCCTTTGAAATGCAGACAACTCCACGTTCAGAGAGAACATCAGCACCAACGCAGTTTTCAGCTACCTTTGAAAACCAAGGTTCTGGCACCATTTACAACACGAAGTACATGTTCGCTATAGGGAAGAAAAACACAATGCGCTGAAATGCAGCTTATTGAGTATTCCGCACAAAGTAATGATCTAGCTGCTCCTTTGAAATGCAGACAACTCCACGTTCAGCGAGAACATCAGCGCCAACGCAGTTTTCAGCTACCTTTGAAAACCAAGGTTCTGGCACCATTTACAACACGAAGTACATGTTCGCTATAGGGAAGAAACTCAGAATGTGAAACTGCTTCACAATGGAAAACCCGCTTCGAACGAAATCCCACATTTCCCACACAGTGTCTATAAAACACAATGTGCTGAAAAGCAGCTTATTGAGTATTCCGCACAAAGTAATGATCTAGCTGCTCCTTTGAAATGCAGACAACTCCACGTTCAGCGAGAACATCAGCACCAACGCAGTTTTCAGCTACCTTTGAAAACCAAGGTTCTGGCACCATTTACAACACGAAGTACATGTTCGCTATACGGAAGAAACTCAGAATGTGAAACTGCTTCACAATGGAAAACCCGCTTCGAACGAAATCCCACATTTCTCACACAGTGTCTATAAAACACAATGCGCTGAAATGCAGCTTATTGAGTATTCCGCACAAAGTAATGATCTAGCTGCTCCTTTGAAATGCAGACAACTCCACGTTCAGAGAGAACATCAGCACCAACGCAGTTTTCAGCTACCTTTGAAAACCAAGGTTCTGGCACCATTTACAACACGAAGTACATGTTCGTTATATGGAAGAAAAATACAATGCGCTGAAATGCAGCTTATTGAGTATTCCGCACAAAGTAATGATCTAGCTGCTCCTTTGAAATACAGACAACTCCACGTTCAGCGAGAACATCAGCACCAACGCAGTTTTCAGCTACCTTTGAAAACCAAGGTTCTGGCACCATTTACAACACGAAGTACATGTTCGCTATAGGGAAGAAAAACACAATGCGCTGAAATGCAGCTTATTGAGTATTCCGCACAAAGTAATGATCTAGCTGCTCCTTTGAAATGCAGACAACTCCACATTCAGAGAGAACATCAGCGCCAACGCAGTTTTCAGCTACCTTTGAAAACCAAGGTTCTGGCACCATTTACAACACGAAGTACATGTTCGCTATAGGGAAGAAAAACACAATGCGCTGAAATGCAGCTTATTGAGTATTCCGCACAAAGTAATGATCTAGCTGCTCCTTTGAAATGCAGACAACTCTACGTTCAGCGAGAACATCAGCACCAACGCAGTTTTCAGCTACCTTTGAAAACCAAGGTTCTGGCACCATTTACAACACGAAGTACATGTTCGCTATAGGGAAGAAACTCAGAATGTGAAACTGCTTCACAATGGAAAACCCGCTTCGAACGAAATCCCACATTTCTCACACAGTGTCTATAAAACACAATGTGCTGAAATGCAGCTTATTGAGTATTCCGCACAAAGTAATGATCTAGCTGCTCCTTTGAAATGCAGACAACTCCACATTCAGAGAGAACATCAGCGCCAACGCAGTTTTCAGCTACCTTTGAAAACCAAGGTTCTGGCACCATTTACAACACGAAGTACATGTTCGCTATAGGGAAGAAAAACACAATGCGCTGAAATGCAGCTTATTGAGTATTCCGCACAAAGTAATGATCTAGCTGCTCCTTTGAAATGCAGACAACTCCACGTTCAGCGAGAACATCAACACCAACGCAGTTTTCAGCTACCTTTGAAAACCAAGGTTCTGGCACCATTTACAACACGAAGTACATGTTCGCTATAGGGAAGAAACTCAGAATGTGAAACTGCTTCACAATGGAAAACCCGCTTCGAACGAAATCCACATTCCACACAGTGTCTAAAACAATGCTGAAATGCAGCTTATTGAGTATTCCGCACAAAGTAATGATCTAGCTGCTCCTTTGAAATGCAGACAACTCCACATCCAGAGAGAACATCAGCGCCAACGCAGTTTTCAGCTACCTTTGAAAACCAAGGTTCTGGCACCATTTACAACACGAAGTACATGTTCGCTATAGGGAAGAAAAACACAATGCGCTGAAATGCAGCTTATTGAGTATTCCGCACAAAGTAATGATCTAGCTGCTCCTTTGAAATGCAGACAACTCCACGTTCAGCGAGAACATCAGCACCAACGCAGTTTTCAGCTACCTTTGAAAACCAAGGTTCTGGCACCATTTACAACACGAAGTACATGTTCGCTATAGGGAAGAAACTCAGAATGTGAAACTGCTTCACAATGGAAAACCCGCTTCGAACGAAATCCCACATTTCTCACACAGTGTCTATAAAACACAATGTGCTGAAATGCAGCTTATTGAGTATTCCGCACATAGTAATGATCTAGCTGCTCCTTTGAAATGCAGACAACTCCACGTTCAGAGAGAACATCAGCACCAACGCAGTTTTCAGCTACCTTTGAAAACCAAGGTTCTGGCACCATTTACAACACGAAGTACATGTTCGCTATAGGGAAGAAAAACACAATGCGCTGAAATGCAGCTTATTGAGTATTCCGCACAAAGTAATGATCTAGCTGCTCCTTTGAAATGCAGACAACTCCACGTTCAGAGAGAACATCAGCGCCAACGCAGTTTTCAGCTACCTTTGAAAACCAAGGTTCTGGCACCATTTACAACACGAAGTACATGTTCGCTATAGGGAAGAAAAACACAATGCGCTGAAATGCAGCTTATTGAGTATTCCGCACAAAGTAATGATCTAGCTGCTCCTTTGAAATGCAGACAACTCCACGTTCAGCGAGAACATCAGCACCAACGCAGTTTTCAGCTACCTTTGAAAACCAAGGTTCTGGCACCATTTACAACACGAAGTACATGTTCGCTATAGGGAAGAAACTCAGAATGTAAAAGTGCTTCACAATGGAAAACCCGCTTCGAACGAAATAACACATTTCTCACACAGTGTGTAAAACACAATGGCTGAAAAGCAGCTTATTGAGTATTCCGCACAAAGTAATGATCTAGCTGCTCCTTTGAAATGCAGACAACTCCACGTTCAGCGAGAACATCAGCACCAACGCAGTTTTCAGCTACCTTTGAAAACCAAGGTTCTGGCACCATTTACAACACGAAGTACATGTTCGCTATAGGGAAGAAACTCAGAATGTGAAACTGCTTCACAATGGAAAACCCGCTTCGAACGAAATCCCACATTTCTCACACAGTGTCTATAAAACACAATGTGCTGAAATGCAGCTTATTGAGTATTCCGCACAAAGTAATGATCTAGCTGCTCCTTTGAAATGCAGACAACTCCACGTTCAGCGAGAACATCAGCGCCAACGCAGTTTTCAGCTACCTTTGAAAACCAAGGTTCTGGCACCATTTACAACACGAAGTACATGTTCGCTATAGGGAAGAAAAACACAATGCGCTGAAATGCAGCTTATTGAGTATTCCGCACAAAGTAATGATCTAGCTGCTCCTTTGAAATGCAGACAACTCCACGTTCAGAGAGAACATCAGCACCAACGCAGTTTTCAGCTACCTTTGAAAACCAAGGTTCTGGCACCATTTACAACACGAAGTACATGTTCGCTATAGGGAAGAAAAACACAATGCGCTGAAATGCAGCTTATTGAGTATTCCGCACAAAGTAATGATCTAGCTGCTCCTTTGAAATGCAGACAACTCCACATTCAGAGAGAACATCAGCACCAACGCAGTTTTCAGCTACCTTTGAAAACCAAGGTTCTGGCACCATTTACAACACGAAGTACATGTTCGCTATAGGGAAGAAAAACACAATGCGCTGAAATGCAGCTTATTGAGTATTCCGCACAAAGTAATGATCTAGCTGCTCCTTTGAAATGCAGACAACTCCACGTTCAGAGAGAACATCAGCACCAACGCAGTTTTCAGCTACCTTTGAAAACCAAGGTTCTGGCACCATTTACAACACGAAGTACATGTTCGCTATAGGGAAGAAAAACACAATGCGCTGAAATGCAGCTTATTGAGTATTCCGCACAAAGTAATGATCTAGCTGCTCCTTTGAAATGCAGACAACTCCACGTTCAGAGAGAACATCAGCACCAACGCAGTTTTCAGCTACCTTTGAAAACCAAGGTTCTGGCACCATTTACAACACGAAGTACATGTTCGCTATAGGGAAGAAACTCAGAATGTGAAACTGCTTCACAATGGAAAACCCGCTTCGAACGAAATCCCACATTTCTCACACAGTGTCTATAAAACACAATGTGCTGAAAAGCAGCTTATTGAGTATTCCGCACAAAGTAATGATCTAGCTGCTCCTTTGAAATGCAGACAACTCCACGTTCAGAGAGAACATCAGCACCAACGCAGTTTTCAGCTACCTTTGAAAACCAAGGTTCTGGCACCATTTACAACACGAAGTACATGTTCGCTATAGGGAAGAAAAACACAATGCGCTGAAATGCAGCTTATTGAGTATTCCGCACAAAGTAATGATCTAGCTGCTCCTTTGAAATGCAGACAACTCCACGTTCAGCGAGAACATCAGCACCAACGCAGTTTTCAGCTACCTTTGAAAACCAAGGTTCTGGCACCATTTACAACACGAAGTACATGTTCGCTATAGGGAAGAAACTCAGAATGTGAAACTGCTTCACAATGGAAAACCCGCTTCGAACGAAATCCCACATTTCTCACACAGTGTCTATAAAACACAATGCGCTGAAATGCAGCTTATTGAGTATTCCGCACAAAGTAATGATCTAGCTGCTCCTTTGAAATGCAGACAACTCCACATCCAGAGAGAACATCAGCACCAACGCAGTTTTCAGCTACCTTTGAAAACCAAGGTTCTGGCACCATTTACAACACGAAGTACATGTTCGCTATAGGGAAGAAAAACACAATGCGCTGAAATGCAGCTTATTGAGTATTCCGCACAAAGTAATGATCTAGCTGCTCCTTTGAAATGCAGACAACTCCACGTTCAGCGAGAACATCAGCGCCAACGCAGTTTTCAGCTACCTTTGAAAACCAAGGTTCTGGCACCATTTACAACACGAAGTACATGTTCGCTATAGGGAAGGAACTCAGAATGTGAAACTGCTTCACAATGGAAAACCCCCTTCGAACGAAATCCCACATTTCTCACACAGTGCTTATAAAACACAATGCGCTGAAATGCAGCTTTTTGAGTGTTCCGCACAAAGTAATGATCTAGCTGCTCCTTTGAAATGCAGACAACTCCACATCCAGAGAGAACATCAGCACCAACGCAGTTTTCAGCTACCTTTGAAAACCAAGGTTCTGGCACCATTTACAACACGAAGTACATGTTCGCTATAGGGAAGAAAAACACAATGCGCTGAAATGCAGCTTATTGAGTATTCCGCACAAAGTAATGATCTAGCTGCTCCTTTGAAATGCAGACAACTCCACGTTCAGAGAGAACATCAGCACCAACGCAGTTTTCAGCTACCTTTGAAAACCAAGGTTCTGGCACCATTTACAACACGAAGTACATGTTCGCTATAGGGAAGAAAAACACAATGCGCTGAAATGCAGCTTATTGAGTATTCCGCACAAAGTAATGATCTAGCTGCTCCTTTGAAATGCAGACAACTCCACGTTCAGAGAGAACATCAGCACCAACGCAGTTTTCAGCTACCTTTGAAAACCAAGGTTCTGGCACCATTTACAACACGAAGTACATGTTCGCTATAGGGAAGAAAAACACAATGCGCTGAAATGCAGCTTATTGAGTATTCCGCACAAAGTAATGATCTAGCTGCTCCTTTGAAATGCAGACAACTCCACGTTCAGCGAGAACATCAGCACCAACGCAGTTTTCAGCTACCTTTGAAAACCAAGGTTCTGGCACCATTTACAACACGAAGTACATGTTCGCTATAGGGAAGAAACTCAGAATGTGAAACTGCTTCACAATGGAAAACCCGCTTCGAACGAAATCCCACATTTCTCACACAGTGTCTATAAAACACAATGTGCTGAAATGCAGCTTATTGAGTATTCCGCACAAAGTAATGATCTAGCTGCTCCTTTGAAATGCAGACAACTCCACGTTCAGAGAGAACATCAGCACCAACGCAATTTTCAGCTACCTTTGAAAACCAAGGTTCTGGCACCATTTACAACACGAAGTACATGTTCGCTATAGGGAAGAAACTCAGAATGTGAAACTGCTTCACAATGGAAAACCCGCTTCGAACGAAATCCCACATTTCTCACACAGTGTCTATAAAACACAATGTGCTGAAAAGCAGCTTATTGAGTATTCCGCACAAAGTAATGATCTAGCTGCTCCTTTGAAATGCAGACAACTCCACATCCAGAGAGAACATCAGCACCAACGCAGTTTTCAGCTACCTTTGAAAACCAAGGTTCTGGCACCATTTACAACACGAAGTACATGTTCGCTATAGGGAAGAAAAACACAATGCGCTGAAATGCAGCTTATTGAGTATTCCGCACAAAGTAATGATCTAGCTGCTCCTTTGAAATGCAGACAACTCCACGTCCAGAGAGAACATCAGCACCAACGCAGTTTTCAGCTACCTTTGAAAACCAAGGTTCTGGCACCATTTACAACACGAAGTACATGTTCGCTATAGGGAAGAAAAACACAATGCGCTGAAATGCAGCTTATTGAGTATTCCGCACAAAGTAATGATCTAGCTGCTCCTTTGAAATGCAGACAACTCCACGTTCAGAGAGAACATCAGCGCCAACGCAGTTTTCAGCTACCTTTGAAAACCAAGGTTCTGGCACCATTTACAACACGAAGTACATGTTCGCTATAGGGAAGAAAAACACAATGCGCTGAAATGCAGCTTATTGAGTATTCCGCACAAAGTAATGATCTAGCTGCTCCTTTGAAATGCAGACAACTCCACATCCAGAGAGAACATCAGCACCAACGCAGTTTTCAGCTACCTTTGAAAACCAAGGTTCTGGCACCATTTACAACACGAAGTACATGTTCGCTATAGGGAAGAAAAACACAATGCGCTGAAATGCAGCTTATTGAGTATTCCGCACAAAGTAATGATCTAGCTGCTCCTTTGAAATGCAGACAACTCCACGTTCAGAGAGAACATCAGCGCCAACGCAGTTTTCAGCTACCTTTGAAAACCAAGGTTCTGGCACCATTTACAACACGAAGTACATGTTCGCTATAGGGAAGAAACTCAGAATGTGAAACTGCTTCACAATGGAAAACCCGCTTCGAACGAAATCCCACATTTCTCACACAGTGTCTATAAAACACAATGTGCTGAAAAGCAGCTTATTGAGTATTCCGCACAAAGTAATGATCTAGCTGCTCCTTTGAAATGCAGACAACTCCACGTTCAGCGAGAACATCAGCACCAACGCAGTTTTCAGCTACCTTTGAAAACCAAGGTTCTGGCACCATTTACAACACGAAGTACATGTTCGCTATAGGGAAGAAACTCAGAATGTGAAACTGCTTCACAATGGAAAACCCGCTTCGAACGAAATCCCACATTTCTCACACAGTGTCTATAAAACACAATGTGCTGAAAAGCAGCTTATTGAGTATTCCGCACAAAGTAATGATCTAGCTGCTCCTTTGAAATGCAGACAACTCCACGTTCAGAGAGAACATCAGCACCAACGCAGTTTTCAGCTACCTTTGAAAACCAAGGTTCTGGCACCATTTACAACACGAAGTACATGTTCGCTATAGGGAAGAAACTCAGAATGTGAAACTGCTTCACAATGGAAAACCCGCTTCGAACGAAATCCCACATTTCTCACACAGTGTCTATAAAACACAATGCGCTGAAAAGCAGCTTATTGAGTATTCCGCACAAAGTAATGATCTAGCTGCTCCTTTGAAATGCAGACAACTCCACATCCAGAGAGAACATCAGCACCAACGCAGTTTTCAGCTACCTTTGAAAACCAAGGTTCTGGCACCATTTACAACACGAAGTACATGTTCGCTATAGGGAAGAAAAACACAATGCGCTGAAATGCAGCTTATTGAGTATTCCGCACAAAGTAATGATCTAGCTGCTCCTTTGAAATGCAGTCAACTCCACGTTCAGCGAGAACATCAGCACCAACGCAGTTTTCAGCTACCTTTGAAAACCAAGGTTCTGGCACCATTTACAACACGAAGTACATGTTCGCTATAGGGAAGAAACTCAGAATGTGAAACTGCTTCACAATGGAAAACCCGCTTCGAACGAAATCCCACATTTCTCACACAGTGTCTATAAAACACAATGCGCTGAAATGCAGCTTATTGAGTATTCCGCACAAAGTAATGATCTAGCTGCTCCTTTGAAATGCAGTCAACTCCACGTTCAGAGAGAACATCAGCACCAACGCAGTTTTCAGCTACCTTTGAAAACCAAGGTTCTGGCACCATTTACAACACGAAGTACATGTTCGCTATAGGGAAGAAAAACACAATGCGCTGAAATGCAGCTTATTGAGTATTCCGCACAAAGTAATGATCTAGCTGCTCCTTTGAAATGCAGACAACTCCACGTTCAGAGAGAACATCAGCACCAACGCAGTTTTCAGCTACCTTTGAAAACCAAGGTTCTGGCACCATTTACAACACGAAGTACATGTTCGCTATAGGGAAGAAAAACACAATGCGCTGAAATGCAGCTTATTGAGTATTCCGCACAAAGTAATGATCTAGCTGCTCCTTTGAAATGCAGACAACTCCACGTTCAGCGAGAACATCAGCACCAACGCAGTTTTCAGCTACCTTTGAAAACCAAGGTTCTGGCACCATTTACAACACGAAGTACATGTTCGCTATAGGGAAGAAACTCAGAATGTGAAACTGCTTCACAATGGAAAACCCGCTTCGAACGAAATCCCACATTTCTCACACAGTGTCTATAAAACACAATGCGCTGAAATGCAGCTTATTGAGTATTCCGCACAAAGTAATGATCTAGCTGCTCCTTTGAAATGCAGACAACTCCACGTTCAGAGAGAACATCAGCACCAACGCAGTTTTCAGCTACCTTTGAAAACCAAGGTTCTGGCACCATTTACAACACGAAGTACATGTTCGCTATAGGGAAGAAAAACACAATGCGCTGAAATGCAGCTTATTGAGTATTCCGCACAAAGTAATGATCTAGCTGCTCCTTTGAAATGCAGACAACTCCACGTTCAGCGAGAACATCAGCACCAACGCAGTTTTCAGCTACCTTTGAAAACCAAGGTTCTGGCACCATTTACAACACGAAGTACATGTTCGCTATAGGGAAGAAACTCAGAATGTGAAACTGCTTCACAATGGAAAACCCGCTTCGAACGAAATCCCACATTTCTCACACAGTGTCTATAAAACACAATGTGCTGAAATGCAGCTTATTGAGTATTCCGCACAAAGTAATGATCTAGCTGCTCCTTTGAAATGCAGACAACTCCACGTTCAGAGAGAACATCAGCGCCAACGCAGTTTTCAGCTACCTTTGAAAACCAAGGTTCTGGCACCATTTACAACACGAAGTACATGTTCGCTATAGGGAAGAAACTCAGAATGTGAAACTGCTTCACAATGGAAAACCCGCTTCGAACGAAATCCCACATTTCTCACACAGTGTCTATAAAACACAATGTGCTGAAAAGCAGCTTATTGAGTATTCCGCACAAAGTAATGATCTAGCTGCTCCTTTGAAATGCAGACAACTCCACATCCAGAGAGAACATCAGCACCAACGCAGTTTTCAGCTACCTTTGAAAACCAAGGTTCTGGCACCATTTACAACACGAAGTACATGTTCGCTATAGGGAAGAAAAACACAATGCGCTGAAATGCAGCTTATTGAGTATTCCGCACAAAGTAATGATCTAGCTGCTCCTTTGAAATGCAGACAACTCCACGTTCAGAGAGAACATCAGCACCAACGCAGTTTTCAGCTACCTTTGAAAACCAAGGTTCTGGCACCATTTACAACACGAAGTACATGTTCGCTATAGGGAAGAAAAACACAATGCGCTGAAATGCAGCTTATTGAGTATTCCGCACAAAGTAATGATCTAGCTGCTCCTTTGAAATGCAGACAACTCCACGTCCAGAGAGAACATCAGCACCAACGCAGTTTTCAGCTACCTTTGAAAACCAAGGTTCTGGCACCATTTACAACACGAAGTACATGTTCGCTATAGGGAAGAAAAACACAATGCGCTGAAATGCAGCTTATTGAGTATTCCGCACAAAGTAATGATCTAGCTGCTCCTTTGAAATGCAGACAACTCCACGTTCAGAGAGAACATCAGCACCAACGCAGTTTTCAGCTACCTTTGAAAACCAAGGTTCTGGCACCATTTACAACACGAAGTACATGTTCGCTATAGGGAAGAAAAACACAATGCGCTGAAATGCAGCTTATTGAGTATTCCGCACAAAGTAATGATCTAGCTGCTCCTTTGAAATGCAGACAACTCCACGTTCAGAGAGAACATCAGCGCCAACGCAGTTTTCAGCTACCTTTGAAAACCAAGGTTCTGGCACCATTTACAACACGAAGTACATGTTCGCTATAGGGAAGGAACTCAGAATGTGAAACTGCTTCACAATGGAAAACCCGCTTCGAACGAAATCCCACATTTCTCACACAGTGTCTATAAAACACAATGTGCTGAAATGCAGCTTATTGAGTATTCCGCACAAAGTAATGATCTAGCTGCTCCTTTGAAATGCAGACAACTCCACGTTCAGCGAGAACATCAGCGCCAACGCAGTTTTCAGCTACCTTTGAAAACCAAGGTTCTGGCACCATTTACAACACGAAGTACATGTTCGCTATAGGGAAGAAACTCAGAATGTGAAACTGCTTCACAATGGAAAACCCGCTTCGAACGAAATCCCACATTTCTCACACAGTGTCTATAAAACACAATGTGCTGAAATGCAGCTTATTGAGTATTCCGCACAAAGTAATGATCTAGCTGCTCCTTTGAAATGCAGACAACTCCACGTTCAGCGAGAACATCAGCACCAACGCAGTTTTCAGCTACCTTTGAAAACCAAGGTTCTGGCACCATTTACAACACGAAGTACATGTTCGCTATAGGGAAGAAACTCAGAATGTGAAACTGCTTCACAATGGAAAACCCGCTTCGAACGAAATCCCACATTTCTCACACAGTGTCTATAAAACACAATGCGCTGAAATGCAGCTTATTGAGTATTCCGCACAAAGTAATGATCTAGCTGCTCCTTTGAAATGCAGACAACTCCACGTTCAGGAGGAACATCAGCACCAACGCAGTTTTCAGCTACCTTTGAAAACCAAGGTTCTGGCACCATTTACAACACGAAGTACATGTTCGCTATAGGGAAGAAAAACACAATGCGCTGAAATGCAGCTTATTGAGTATTCCGCACAAAGTAATGATCTAGCTGCTCCTTTGAAATGCAGACAACTCCACGTTCAGAGAGAACATCAGCACCAACGCAGTTTTCAGCTACCTTTGAAAACCAAGGTTCTGGCACCATTTACAACACGAAGTACATGTTCGCTATAGGGAAGAAAAACACAATGCGCTGAAATGCAGCTTATTGAGTATTCCGCACAAAGTAATGATCTAGCTGCTCCTTTGAAATGCAGACAACTCCACGTTCAGCGAGAACATCAGCACCAACGCAGTTTTCAGCTACCTTTGAAAACCAAGGTTCTGGCACCATTTACAACACGAAGTACATGTTCGCTATAGGGAAGAAACTCAGAATGTGAAACTGCTTCACAATGGAAAACCCGCTTCGAACGAAATCCCACATTTCTCACACAGTGTCTATAAAACACAATGCGCTGAAATGCAGCTTATTGAGTATTCCGCACAAAGTAATGATCTAGCTGCTCCTTTGAAATGCAGACAACTCCACGTTCAGAGAGAACATCAGCACCAACGCAGTTTTCAGCTACCTTTGAAAACCAAGGTTCTGGCACCATTTACAACACGAAGTACATGTTCGCTATAGGGAAGAAAAACACAATGCGCTGAAATGCAGCTTATTGAGTATTCCGCACAAAGTAATGATCTAGCTGCTCCTTTGAAATGCAGTCAACTCCACGTTCAGCGAGAACATTAACACCAACGCAGTTTTCTGCTACCTTTGAAAACCAAGGTTCTGGCACCATTTACAACACGAAGTACATGTTCGCTATAGGAAGAAACTCAGAATGTGAAACTGCTTCACAATGGAAAACCCGCTTCGAACGAAATCCCACATTTCTCACACAGTGTCTATAAAACACAATGCGCTGAAATGCAGCTTATTGAGTATTCCGCACAAAGTAATGATCTAGCTGCTCCTTTGAAATGCAGACAACTCCACGTTCAGAGAGAACATCAGCACCAACGCAGTTTTCAGCTACCTTTGAAAACCAAGGTTCTGGCACCATTTACAACACGAAGTACATGTTCGCTATAGGGAAGGAACTCAGAATGTGAAACTGCTTCACAATGGAAAACCCGCTTCGAACGAAATCCCACATATCTCACACAGTGTCTATAAAACACAATGTGCTGAAAAGCAGCTTATTGAGTATTCCGCACAAAGTAATGATCTAGCTGCTCCTTTGAAATGCAGACAACTCCACGTTCAGTGAGAACATCAGCACCAACGCAGTTTTCAGCTACCTTTGAAAACCAAGGTTCTGGCACCATTTACAACACGAAGTACATGTTCGCTATAGGGAAGAAAAACACAATGCGCTGAAATGCAGCTTATTGAGTATTCCGCACAAAGTAATGATCTAGCTGCTCCTTTGAAATGCAGACAACTCCACGTTCAGAGAGAACATCAGCACCAACGCAGTTTTCAGCTACCTTTGAAAACCAAGGTTCTGGCACCATTTACAACACGAAGTACATGTTCGCTATAGGGAAGAAACTCAGAATGTGAAACTGCTTCACAATGGAAAACCCGCTTCGAACGAAATCCCACATTTCTCACACAGTGTCTATAAAACACAATGTGCTGAAAAGCAGCTTATTGAGTGTTCCGCACAAAGTAATGATCTAGCTGCTCCTTTGAAATGCAGACAACTCCACGTTCAGAGAGAACATCAACACCAACGCAGTTTTCAGCTACCTTTGAAAACCAAGGTTCTGGCACCATTTACAACACGAAGTACATGTTCGCTATAGGGAAGAAAAACACAATGCGCTGAAATGCAGCTTATTGAGTATTCCGCACAAAGTAATGATCTAGCTGCTCCTTTGAAATGCAGACAACTCCACGTTCAGAGAGAACATCAGCACCAACGCAGTTTTCAGCTACCTTTGAAAACCAAGCTTCTGGCACCATTTACAACACGAAGTACATGTTCGCTATAGGGAAGAAAAACACAATGCGCTGAAATGCAAATATTGAGTATTCCGCACAAAGTAATGATCTAGCTGCTCCTTTGAAATGCAGACAACTCCACGTTCAGCGAGAACATCAGCGCCAACGCAGTTTTCAGCTACCTTTGAAAACCAAAGTTCTGGCACCATTTACAACACGAAGTACATGTTAGCTATAGGGAAGAATAAAACAATGCGCTGAAAAGCAGCTTATTGAGTATTCCGCACAAAGTAATGATCTAGCTGCTCCTTTGAAATGCAGACAACTCCACATCCAGAGAGAACATCAGCGCCAACGCAGTTTTCAGCTACCTTTGAAAACCAAGGTTCTGGCACCATTTACAACACGAAGTACATGTTCGCTATAGGAAGAAACTCAGAATGTGAAACTGCTTCACAATGGAAAACCCGCTTCGAACGAAATCCCACATTTCTCACACAGTGTCTATAAAACCCAATGTGCTGAAAAGCAGCTTATTGAGTATTCCGCACAAAGTAATGATCTAGCTGCTCCTTTGAAATGCAGACAACTCCACGTTCAGCGAGAACATCAGCACCAACGCAGTTTTCAGCTACCTTTGAAAACCAAGCTTCTGGCACCATTTACAACACGAAGTACATGTTCGCTATAGGGAAGAAAAACACAATGCGCTGAAATGCAGCTTATTGAGTATTCCGCACAAAGTAATGATCTAGCTGCTCCTTTACAATGCAGACAACTCCACATCCAGAGAGAACATCAACACCAATGCAGTTTTCAGCTACCTTTGAAAACCAAGCTTCTGGCACCATTTACAACACGAAGTACATGTTCGCTATAGGGAAGAAAAACACAATGCGCTGAAATGCAGCTTATTGAGTATTCCGCACAAAGTAATGATCTAGCTGCTCCTTTGAAATGCAGACAACTCCACATCCAGAGAGAACATCAGCGCCAACGCAGTTTTCAGCTACCTTTGAAAACCAAGGTTCTGGCACCATTTACAACACGAAGTACATGTTCGCTATAGGAAGAAACTAGAATGTGAAACTGCTTCACAATGGAAAACCCGCTTCGAAGAAATCCCACATTTCTCACACAGTGTCTATAAAACCAATGTGCTGAAAGCAGCTTATTGAGTATTCCGCACAAAGTAATGATCTAGCTGCTCCTTTGAAATGCAGACAACTCCACGTTCAGCGAGAACATCAGCACCAACGCAGTTTTCAGCTACCTTTGAAAACCAAGGTTCTGGCACCATTTACAACACGAAGTACATGTTCGCTATAGGGAAGAAACTCAGAATGTGAAACTGCTTCACAATGGAAAACCCGCTTCGAACGAAATCCCACATTTCTGACACAGTGTCTATAAAACACAATGTGCTGAAAAGCAGCTTATTGAGTATTCCGCACAAAGTAATGATCTAGCTGCTCCTTTGAAATGCAGACAACTCCACGTTCAGAGAGAACATTAACACCAACGCAGTTTTCAGCTACCTTTGAAAACCAAGCTTCTGGCACCATTTACAACACGAAGTACATGTTAGCTATAGGGAAGAAAAACACAATGCGCTGAAATGCAGCTTATTGAGTATTCCGCACAAAGTAATGATCTAGCTGCTCCTTTGAAATGCAGACAACTCCACGTTCAGAGAGAACATCAGCGCCAACGCAGTTTTCAGCTACCTTTGAAAACCAAGGTTCTGGCACCATTTACAACATGAAGTACATGTTCGCTATAGGGAAGAAAAACACAATGCGCTGAAATGCAGCTTATTGAGTATTCCGCACAAAGTAATGATCTAGCTGCTCCTTTGAAATGCAGACAACTCCACATCCAGAGAGAACATCAGCACCAACGCAGTTTTCAGCTACCTTTGAAAACCAAGGTTCTGGCACCATTTACAACACGAAGTACATGTTCGCTATAGGGAAGAAACTAAGAATGTGAAACTGCTTCACAATGGAAAACCCGCTTCGAACGAAATCCCACATTTCTCACACAGTGTCTACAAAACACAATGCGCTGAAAAGCAGCTTATTGAGTATTTCGCACAAAGTAATGATCTAGCTGCTCCTTTGAAATGCAGACAACTCCACGTTCAGCGAGAACATCAGCACCAACGCAGTTTTCAGCTACCTTTGAAAACCAAGGTTCTGGCACCATTTACAACACGAAGTACATGTTCGCTATAGGGAAGAAACTCAGAATGTGAAACTGCTTCACAATGGAAAACCCGCTTCGAACGAAATCCCACATTTCTCACACAGTGTCTATAAAACACAATGCGCTGAAATGCAGCTTATTGAGTATTCCGCACAAAGTAATGATCTAGCTGCTCCTTTGAAATGCAGACAACTCCACGTTCAGTGAGAACATCAGCACCAACGCAGTTTTCAGCTACCTTTGAAAACCAAGGTTCTGGCACCATTTACAACACGAAGTACATGTTCGCTATAGGGAAGAAAAACACAATGCGCTGAAATGCAGCTTATTGAGTATTCCGCACAAAGTAATGATCTAGCTGCTCCTTTGAAATGCAGACAACTCCACGTTCAGAGAGAACATCAGCACCAACGCAGTTTTCAGCTACCTTTGAAAACCAAGGCTTCTGGCACCATTTACAACACGAAGTACATGTTCGCTATAGGGAAGAAAAACACAATGCGCTGAAATGCAGCTTATTGAGTATTCCGCACAAAGTAATGATCTAGCTGCTCCTTTGAAATGCAGACAACTCCACGTTCAGCGAGAACATCAGCACCAACGCAGTTTTCAGCTACCTTTGAAAACCAACGTTCTGGCACCATTTACAACACGAAGTACATGTTCGCTATAGGGAAGAAACTCAGAATGTGAAACTGCTTCACAATGGAAAACCCGCTTCGAACGAAATCCCACATTTCTCACACAGTGTCTATAAAACAAAATGCGCTGAAATGCAGCTTATTGAGTATTCCGCACAAAGTAATGATCTAGCTGCTCCTTTGAAATGCAGACAACTCCACGTTCAACGAGAACATCAGCACCAACGCAGTTTTCAGCTACCTTTGAAAACCAAGGTTCTGGCACCATTTACAACACGAAGTACATGTTCGCTATAGGGAAGAAAAACACAATGCGCTGAAATGCAGCTTATTGAGTATTCCGCACAAAGTAATGATCTAGCTGCTCCTTTGAAATGCAGACAACTCCACGTTCAGAGAGAACATCAGCACCAACGCAGTTTTCAGCTACCTTTGAAAACCAAGGTTCTGGCACCATTTACAACACGAAGTACATGTTCGCTATAGAGAAGAAACTAAGAATGTGAAACTGCTTCATAATGGAAAACCCGCTTCGAATGAAATCCCACATTTCTCACACAGTGTCTATAAAACACAATGTGCTGAAAAGCAGCTTATTGAGTATTCCGCACAAAGTAATGATCTAGCTGCTCCTTTGAAATGCAGACAACTCCACGTTCAGAGAGAACATCAGCGCCAACGCAGTTTTCAGCTACTTTTGAAAACCAAGGTTCTGGCGCTATTTACAACATGAAGTACATGTTCGCTATAGGGAAGAAACTCAGAATGTGAAACTGCTTCACAATGGAAAACCCGCTTCGAACGAAATCCCACATTTCTCACACAGTGTCTATAAAACACAATGTGCTGAAAAGCAGCTTATTGAGTATTCCGCACAAAGTAATGATCTAGCTGCTCCTTTGAAATGCAGACAACTCCACGTTCAGCGAGAACATCAGCACCAACGCAGTTTTCAGCTACCTTTGAAAACCAAGGTTCTGGCACCATTTACAACACGAAGTACATGTTCGCTATAGGGAAGAAACTCAGAATGTGAAACTGCTTCACAATGGAAAACCCGCTTCGAACGAAATCCCACATTCTCACACAGTGTCTATAAACACAATGGCTGAAATGCAGCTTATTGAGTATTCCGCACAAAGTAATGATCTAGCTGCTCCTTTGAAATGCAGACAACTCCACGTCCAGAGAGAACATCAGCACCAACGCAGTTTTCAGCTACCTTTGAAAACCAAGGTTCTGGCACCATTTACAACACGAAGTACATGTTCGCTATAGGGAAGAAAAACACAATGCGCTGAAATGCAGCTTATTGAGTATTCCGCACAAAGTAATGATCTAGCTGCTCCTTTGAAATGCAGACAACTCCACGTTCAGAGAGAACATCAGCACCAACGCAGTTTTCAGCTACCTTTGAAAACCAAGGTTCTGGCACCATTTACAACACGAAGTACATGTTCGCTATAGGGAAGAAAAACACAATGCGCTGAAATGCAGCTTATTGAGTATTCCGCACAAAGTAATGATCTAGCTGCTCCTTTGAAATGCAGACAACTCCACGTTCAGAGAGAACATCAGCACCAACGCAGTTTTCAGCTACCTTTGAAAACAAAGTTCTGGCACCATTTACAACACGAAGTACATGTTCGCTATAGGGAAGAAAAACACAATGTGCTGAAATGCAGCTTATTGAGTATTCCGCACAAAGTAATGATCTAGCTGCTCCTTTGAAATGCAGACAACTCCACGTTCAGAGAGAACATCAGCACCAACGCAGTTTTCAGCTACCTTTGAAAACCAAGCTTCTGGCACCATTTACAACACGAAGTACATGTTCGCTATAGGGAAGAAAAACACAATGCGCTGAAATGCAGCTTATTGAGTATTCCGCACAAAGTAATGATCTAGCTGCTCCTTTGAAATGCAGACAACTCCACGTTCAGCGAGAACATCAGCGCCAACGCAGTTTTCAGCTACCTTTGAAAACCAAGGTTCTGGCACCATTTACAACACGAAGTACATGTTCGCTATAGGGAAGAAACTCAGAATGTGAAACTGATTCACAATGGAAAACCCGCTTCGAACGAAATCCCACATTTCTCACACAGTGTCTATAAAACACAATGTGCTGAAATGCAGCTTATTGAGTATTCCGCACAAAGTAATGATCTAGCTGCTCCTTTGAAATGCAGTCAACTCCACGTTCAGCGAGAACATCAGCACCAACGCAGTTTTCAGCTACCTTTGAAAACCAAGGTTCTGGCACCATTTACAACACGAAGTACATGTTTGCTATAGGGAAGAAACTCAGAATGTGAAACTGCTTCACAATGGAAAACCCGCTTCGAACGAAATCCCACATTTCTCACACAGTGTCTATAAAACACAATGTGCTGAAAAGCAGCTTATTGAGTATTCCGCACAAAGTAATGATCTAGCTGCTCCTTTGAAATGCAGACAACTCCACGTTCAGCGAGAACATCAGCACCAACGCAGTTTTCAGCTACCTTTGAAAACCAAGGTTCTGGCACCATTTACAACACGAAGTACATGTTCGCTATAGGGAAGAAACTCAGAATGTGAAACTGCTTCACAATGGAAAACCCGCTTCGAACGAAATCCCACATTTCTCACACAGTGTCTATAAAACACAATGCGCTGAAATGCAGCTTATTGAGTATTCCGCACAAAGTAATGATCTAGCTGCTCCTTTGAAATGCAGACAACTCCACGTTCAGAGAGAACATCAGCACCAACGCAGTTTTCAGCTACCTTTGAAAACCAAGGTTCTGGCACCATTTACAACACGAAGTACATGTTCGCTATAGGGAAGAAAAACACAATGCGCTGAAATGCAGCTTATTGAGTATTCCGCACAAAGTAATGATCTAGCTGCTCCTTTGAAATGCAGACAACTCCACGTTCAGAGAGAACATCAGCACCAACGCAGTTTTCAGCTACCTTTGAAAACCAAGGTTCTGGCACCATTTACAACACGAAGTACATGTTCGCTATAGGGAAGAAAAACACAATGCGCTGAAATGCAGCTTATTGAGTATTCCGCACAAAGTAATGATCTAGCTGCTCCTTTGAAATGCAGACAACTCCACGTTCAGCGAGAACATCAGCACCAACGCAGTTTTCAGCTACCTTGGAAAAGCAAGGTTCTGGCACCATTTACAACACAAAGTACTTGTTCGCTATAGGGAACAAACTCAGAATGTGAAACTGCTTCACAATGGAAAACCCGCTTCGAACGAAATCCCACAATGCTCACACAGTGTCTATAAAACACAATGCACTGAAATGCAGCTTATTGAGTGTTCCGCACAAAGTAATGATCTAGCTGCTCCTTTGAAATGCAGACAACTCCACGTTCAGCGAGAACATCAGCACCAACGCAGTTTTCAGCTACCTTTGAAAACCAAGGTTCTGGCACCATTTACAACACGAAGTACATGTTCGCTATAGGGAAGAAAAACACAATGCGCTGAAATGCAGCTTATTGAGTATTCCGCACAAAGTAATGATCTAGCTGCTCCTTAGAAATGCAGACAACTCCATGTTCAGAGAGAACATCAGTACCAACGCAGTTTTCAGCTACCTTTGAAAACCAAGGTTCTGGCAAAATTTACAATACAAAGTACATGTTCGCTATAGAGAAGAAACTCTGAATGTGAAACTGCTTCACAATGGAAAACCCGCTTCGAACGAAATCCCACATTTCTCACACAGTGTCTATAAAACACAATGTGCTGAAAAGCAGCTTATTGAGTATTCCGCACAAAGTAATGATCTAGCTGCTCCTTTGAAATGCAGACAACTCCACGTTCAGAGAGAACATCAGCACCAACGCAGTTTTCAGCTACCTTTGAAAACCAAGGTTCTGGCACCATTTACAACACGAAGTACATGTTCGCTATAGGGAAGAAACTCAGAATGTGAAACTGCTTCACAATGGAAACCCGCTTCGAACGAAATCCCACATTCTCACAGTGTCTATAAAACACAATGGCTGAAACAGCTTATTGAGTGTTCCGCACAAAGTAATGATCTAGCTGCTCCTTTGAAATGCAGACAACTCCACGTTCAGAGAGAACATCAGCACCAACGCAGTTTTCAGCTACCTTTGAAAACCAAGGTTCTGGCACCATTTACAACACGAAGTACATGTTCGCTATAGGGAAGAAAAACACAATGCGCTGAAAGGCAGCTTATTGAGTATTCCGCACAAAGTAATGATAGGTGGTCCTTTGAAATGCAGACAACTCCACGTTCAGAGAGAACATCAACACCAACGCAGTTTTCAGCTACCTATGAAAACCAAGGTTCTGGCACCATTTACAACACGAAGTACATGTTCGCTATAGGGAAGAAACTCAGAATGTGAAACTGCTTCACAATGGAAAACCCGCTTCGAACGAAATCCCACATTTCTCACACAGTGTCTATAAAACACAATGTGCTGAAAAGCAGCTTATTGAGTGTTCCGCACAAAGTAATGATCTAGCTGCTCCTTTGAAATGCAGACAACTCCACGTTCAGAGAGAACATCAACACCAACGCAATTTACAGATACCTTTGAAAACCAAGGTTCTGGCACCATTTACAACACGAAGTACATGTTTGCTATAGGGAAGAAAAACACAATGCGCTGAAATGCAGCTTATTAAGTATTCCGCACAAAGTAATGATGTAGCTGCTCCTTTGAAATGCAGACAACTCCACGTTCAGAGAGAACATCAGCACCAACTGGGTTTTCAGCTACCTTTGAAAACCAAGCTTCTGGCACCATTTACAACACGAAGTACCTGTTAGCTATAGGGAAGAAAAACACAATGCGCTGAAATGCAAATATTGAGTATTCCGCACAAAGTAATGATCTAGCTGCTCCTTTGAAAGGCAGACAACTCCATGTTCAGAGAGAACATCAGCGCCAACGCAGTTTTCAGCTACCTTTGAAAACCAAGCTTCTGGCACCATTTACAACACGAAGTACCTGTTAGCTATAGGGAAGAAAAACACAATGCGCTGAAATGCAAATATTGAGTATTCCGCACAAAGTAATGATCTAGCTGCTCCTTTGAAAGGCAGACAATTCCACATCCAGAGAGAACATCAGCGCCAACGCAGTTTTCAGCTACCTTTGAAAACCAAGGTTCTGGCACAATTTACAACACAAAGTACATGTTTGCTATAGAGAAGAAACTAAGAATGTGAAACTGCTTCACAATGGAAAACCCGCTTCGAACGAAATCCCACATTTCTCACACAGTGTCTATAAAACACAAAGTGCTGAAAAGCAGCTTATTGAGTATTCCGCACAAAGTAATGATCTAGCTGCTCCTTTGAAATGCAGACAACTCCACGTTCAGCGAGAACATCAGCACCAACGCAGTTTTCAGCTACCTTTGAAAACCAAGCTTCTGGCACCATTTACAACACGAAGTACATGTTCGCTATAGGGAGAAAAACACAATGCGCTGAAATGCAGCTTATTGAGTATTCCGCACAAAGTAATGATCTAGCTGCTCCTTTGAAATGCAGACAACTCCACATCCAGAGAGAACATCAGCACCAACTGGGTTTTCAGCTACCTTTGAAAACCAAGCTTCTGGCACCATTTAAAACACGAAGTACATGTTCGCTATAGGGAAGAAAAACACAATGCGCTGAAATGCAGATATTGAGTATTCCGCACAAAGTAATGATCTAGCTGCTCCTTTGAAAGGCAGACAATTCCACATCCAGAGAGAACATCAGCGCCAACGCAGTTTTCAGCTACCTTTGAAAACCAAGGTTCTGGCAAAATTTACAACACAAAGTACATGTTCGCTATAGAGAAGAAACTAAGAATGTGAAACTGCTTCACAATGGAAAACCCGCTTCGAATGAAATCCCACATTTCTCACACAGTGTCTATAAAACCCAATGTGCTGAAAAGCAGCTTATTGAGTATTCCGCACAAAGTAATGATCTAGCTGCTCCTTTGAAATGCAGACAACTCCACGTTCAGCGAGAACATCAGCACCAACGCAGTTTTCAGCTACCTATGAAAGTAACGTTCTAGCACCATTTACAACACGAAGTACATGTTCGCTATAGGGAAGAAACTCAGAATGTGAAACTGCTTCACAATGGAAAACCCGCTTCGAACGAAATCCCACATTTCTCACACAGTGTCTATAAAACACAATGTGCTGAAAAGCAGCTTATTGAGTGTTCCGCACAAAGTAATGATCTAGCTGCTCCTTTGAAATGCAGACAACTCCACGTTCAGTGAGAACATTAACACCAACGCAGTTTTCAGCTACCTTTGAAAACCAAGCTTCTGGCACCATTTACAACACGAAGTACATGTTCGCTATAGGGAAGAAAAACACAATGCGCTGAAATGCAGCTTATTGAGTATTCCGCACAAAGTAATGATCTAGCTGCTCCTTTGAAATGCAGACAACTCCACGTTCAGCGAGAACATCAGCACCAACGCAGTTTTCAGCTACCTTTGAAAACCAAGGTTCTGGCACCATTTACAACACGAAGTACATGTTCGCTATAGGGAAGAAACTCAGAATGTGAAACTGCTTCACAATGGAAAACCCGCTTCGAACGAAATCCCACATTTCTCACACAGTGTCTATAAAACACAATGCGCTGAAATGCAGCTTATTGAGTATTCCGCACAAAGTAATGATCTAGCTGCTCCTTTGAAATGCAGACAACTCCACGTTCAGAGAGAACATCAGCACCAACGCAGTTTTCAGCTACCTTTGAAAACCAAGGTTCTGGCACCATTTACAACACGAAGTACATGTTCGCTATAGGGAAGAAAAACACAATGCGCTGAAATGCAGCTTATTGAGTATTCCGCACAAAGTAATGATCTAGCTGCTCCTTTGAAATGCAGACAACTCCACGTTCAGCGAGAACATCAGCACCAACGCAGTTTTCAGCTACCTTTGAAAACCAAGGTTCTGGCACCATTTACAACACGAAGTACATGTTCGCTATAGGGAAGAAACTAGAATGTGAAACTGCTTCACAATGGAAAACCCGCTTCGAACGAAATCCCACATTTCTCACACAGTGTCTATAAAACACAATGTGCTGAAAAGCAGCTTATTGAGTATTCCGCACAAAGTAATGATCTAGCTGCTCCTTTGAAATGCAGACAACTCCACGTTCAGCGAGAACATCAGCACCAAGGCAGTTTTCAGCTACCTTTGAAAACCAAGGTTCTGGCACCATTTACAACACGAAGTACATGTTCGCTATAGGGAAGAAACTCAGAATGTGAAACTGCTTCACCTTGGAAAACCCGCTTCGAACGAAATCCCACATTTCTCACCCAGTGTCTACAAACCACAATGTGCTGAAAAGCAGCTTATTGAGTATTCCGCACAAAGTAATGATCTAGCTGCTCCTTTGAAATGCAGACAACTCCACGTTCAGAGAGAACATCAGCACCAACGCAGTTTTCAGCTACCTTTGAAAACCAAGCTTCTGGCACCATTTACAACACGAAGTACATGTTCGCTATAGGGAAGAAAAACACAATGCGCTGAAATGCAGCTTATTGAGTATTCCGCACAAAGTAATGATCTAGCTGCTCCTTTGAAATGCAGACAACTCCACGTTCAGCGAGAACATTAGCACCAACGCAGTTTTCAGCTACCTATGAAAACCAAGTTCTAGCACCATTTACAACACGAAGTACATGTTCGCTATAGGGAAGAAACTCAGAATGTGAAACTGCTTCACAATGGAAAACCCGCTTCGAACGAAATCCCACATTTCTCACACAGTGTCTATAAAACACAATGTGCTGAAAAGCAGCTTATTGAGTGTTCCGCACAAAGTAATGATCTAGCTGCTCCTTTGAAATGCAGACAACTCCACGTTCAGAGAGAACATCAACACCAACGCAGTTTTCAGCTACCTTTGAAAACCAAGGTTCTGGCACCATTTACAACACGAAGTACATGTTCGTTATAGGGAAGAAAAACACAATGCGCTGAAATGCAGCTTATTAAGTATTCCGCACAAAGTAATGATGTAGCTGCTCCTTTGAAATGCAGACAACTCCACGTTCAGAGAGAACATCAGCACCAACTGGGTTTTCAGCTACC
Organism: Ochotona curzoniae; assembly: GCF_017591425.1. Taxonomy (NCBI): domain Eukaryota; kingdom Metazoa; phylum Chordata; class Mammalia; order Lagomorpha; family Ochotonidae; genus Ochotona; species Ochotona curzoniae. The sequence continues at coordinate 128,565 of NW_024467130.1, read as the reverse complement.
TTTGAAAACCAAGCTTCTGGCACCATTTACAACACGAAGTACATGTTAGCTATAGGGAAGAAAAACACAATGCGTTGAAATGCAACTTATTGAGTATTCCGCACAAAGTAATGATCTAGCTGCTCCTTTGAAATGCAGACAACTCCACGTTCAGCGAGAACATCAGCGCCAACGCAGTTTTCAGCTACCTTTGAAAACCAAGCTTCTGGCACCATTTACAACACGAAGTACATGTTAGCTATAGGGAAGAAAAACACAATGCGCTGAAATGCAACTTATTGAGTATTCCGCACAAAGTAATGATCTAGCTGCTCCTTTGAAATGCAGACAACTCCACATCCAGAGAGAACATCAGCGCCAACGCAGTTTTCAGCTACCTTTGAAAACCAAGGTTCTGGCACCATTTACAACACGAAGTACATGTTCGCTATAGGGAAGAAACTCAGAATGTGAAACTGCTTCACAATGGAAAACCCGCTTCGAACGAAATCCCACATTTCTCACACAGTGTCTATAAAACCCAAAGTGCTGAAAAGCAGCTTATTGAGTATTCCGCACAAAGTAATGATCTAGCTGCTCCTTTGAAATGCAGACAACTCCACGTTCAGCGAGAACATCAGCACCAACGCAGTTTTCAGCTACCTTTGAAAACCAAGCTTCTGGCACCATTTACAACACGAAGTACATGTTCGCTATAGGGAAGAAAAACACAATGCGCTGAAATGCAGCTTATTGAGTATTCCGCACAAAGTAATGATCTAGCTGCTCCTTTGAAATGCAGACAACTCCACATCCAGAGAGAACATCAGCACCAACGGGTTTTCAGCTACCTTTGAAAACCAAGCTTCTGGCACCATTTAAAACACGAAGTACATGTTCGCTATAGGGAAGAAAAACACAATGCGCTGAAATGCAAATATTGAGTATTCCGCACAAAGTAATGATCTAGCTGCTCCTTTGAAAGGCAGACAATTCCACATCCAGAGAGAACATCAGCGCCAACGCAGTTTTCAGCTACCCTAGAAAACCAAGGTTCTGGCAAAATTTACAACACAAAGTACATGTTCGCTATAGAGAAGAAACTAAGAATGTGAAACTGCTTCACAATGGAAAACCCGCTTCGAATGAAATCCCACATTTCTCACACAGTGTCTATAAAACCCAATGTGCTGAAAAGCAGCTTATTGAGTATTCCGCACAAAGTAATGATCTAGCTGCTCCTTTGAAATGCAGACAACTCCACGTTCAGCGAGAACATCAGCACCAACGCAGTTTTCAGCTACCTATGAAAACCAACGTTCTAGCACCATTTACAACACGAAGTACATGTTCGCTATAGGGAAGAAACTCAGAATGTGAAACTGCTTCACAATGGAAAACCCGCTTCGAACGAAACCCAACATTTCTCACACAGTGTCTATAAAACACAATGTGCTGAAAAGCAGCTTATTGAGTGTTCCGCACAAAGTAATGATCTAGCTGCTCCTTTGAAATGCAGACAACTCCACGTTCAGCAGGAACATTAACACCAACGCAGTTTTCAGCTACCTTTGAAAACCAAGCTTCTGGCACCATTTACAACACGAAGTACATGTTCGCTATAGGGAAGAAAAACACAATGCGCTGAAATGCAGCTTATTGAGTATTCCGCACAAAGTAATGATCTAGCTGCTCCTTTGAAATGCAGACAACTCCACGTTCAGAGAGAACATCAGCGCCAACGCAGTTTTCAGCTACCTTTGAAAACCAAGGTTCTGGCACCATTTACAACACGAAGTACATGTTCGCTATAGGGAAGAAAAACACAATGCGCTGAAATGCAGCTTATTGAGTATTCCGCACAAAGTAATGATCTAGCTGCTCATTTGAAAGGCAGACAACTCCACATCCAGAGAGAACATCAGTACCAACGCAGTTTTCAGCTACCTTTGAAAACCAAGGTTCTGGCAAAATTTACAACACAAAGTACATGTTCGCTATAGAGAAGAAACTAAGAATGTGAAACTGCTTCACAATGGAAAACCCGCTTCGAACGAAATCCCACATTTCTCACACAGTGTCTATAAACACAATGCGCTGAAAAGCAGCTTATTGAGTATTCTGCACAAAGTAATGATCTAGCTGCTCCTTTTAAATGCAGACAACTCCACGTTCAGCGAGAACATCAGCACCAACGCAGTTTTCACCTACCTATGAAAACCAAGGTTCTGGCACCATTTACAACACGAAGTACATGTTCGCTATAGGGAAGAAACTCAGAATGTGAAACTGCTTCACAATGGAAAACCCGCTTCGAACGAAATCCCACATTTCTCACACAGTGTCTATAAAACACAATGCGCTGAAATGCAGCTTATTGAGTGTTCCGCACAAAGTAATGATCTAGCTGCTCCTTTGAAATGCAGACAACTCCACATTCAGGGAACATTGGCTCAACGCAGTTTTCAGCTACCTTTGAAAACCAAGGTTCTGGCACCATTTACAACACGAAGTACATGTTCGCTATAGGGAAGAAAAACACAATGCGCTGAAATGCAGCTTATTGAGTATTCCGCACAAACTAATGATCTAGCTGCTCCTTTGAAATGCAGACAACTCCACGTTCAGAGAGAACATCAGCACCAACGAAGTTTTCAGCTACCCTAGAAAACCAAGGCTCAGGCACCATTTACAACACGAAGTACATGTTCGCTATAGGGAAGAAAAACACAATGCGCTGAAATGCAGCTTATTGAGTATTCCGCACAAAGTAATGATCTAGCTGCTCCTTTGAAATGCAGACAACTCCACGTTCAGCGAGAACATCAGCACCAACGCAGTTGTCAGCTACCTATGAAAAGTAACGTTCTGGCACCATTTACAACACGAAGTACATGTTCGCTATAGGGAAGAAACTCAGAATGTGAAACTGCTTCACAATGGAAAACCCGCTTCGAACGAAATCCCACATTTCTCACACAGTGTCTATAAAACACAATGTGCTGAAAAGCAGCTTATTGAGTATTCCGCACAAAGTAATGATCTAGCTGCTCCTTTGAAATGCAGACAACTCCACGTTCAGAGAGAACATCAGCGCCAACGCAGTTTTCAGCTACCTTTGAAAACCAAGGTTCTGGCACCATTTACAACACGAAGTACATGTTCGCTATAGGGAAGAAACTCAGAATGTGAAACTGCTTCACAATGGAAAACCCGCTTCGAACGAAATCCCACATTTCTCACACAGTGTCTATAAAACACAATGTGCTGAAAAGCAGCTTATTGAGTGTTCCGCACAAAGTAATGATCTAGCTGCTCCTTTGAAATGCAGACAACTCCACGTTCAGCGAGAACATCAGCACCAACGCAGTTTTCAGCTACCTATGAAAACCAACGTTCTGGCACCATTTACAACACGAAGTACATGTTCGCTATAGGGAAGAAACTCAGAATGTGAAACTGCTTCACAATGGAAAACCCGCTTCGAACGAAATCCCACATTTCTCACACAGTGTCTATAAAACACAATGTGCTGAAAAGCAGCTTATTGAGTGTTCCGCACAAAGTAATGATCTAGCTGCTCCTTTGAAATGCAGACAACTCCACATCCAGAGAGAACATCAACACCAACGCAGTTTTCAGCTACCTTTGAAAACCAAGCTTCTGGCACCATTTACAACACGAAGTACATGTTCGCTATAGGGAAGAAAAACACAATGCGCTGAAATGCAGCTTATTGAGTATTCCGCACAAAGTAATGATCTAGCTGCTCCTTTGAAATGCAGACAACTCCACATCCAGAGAGAACATCAGCACCAACGCAGTTTTCAGCTACCTTTGAAAACCAAGCTTCTGGCACCATTTACAACACGAAGTACATGTTCGCTATAGGGAAGAAAAACACAATGCGCTGAAATGCAGATTATTGAGTATTCCGCACAAAGTAATGATCTAGCTGCTCCTTTGAAATGCAGACAACTCCACATCCAGAGAGAACATCAGCGCCAACGCAGTTTTCAGCTACCTTTGAAAACCAAGGTTCTGGCACCATTTACAACACGAAGTACATGTTCGCTATAGGGAAGAAACTAAGAATGTGAAACTGCTTCACAATGGAAAACCCGCTTCGAATGAAATCCCACATTTCTCACACAGTGTCTATAAAACACAATGTGCTGAAAAGCAGCTTATTGAGTATTCCGCACAAAGTAATGATCTAGCTGCTCCTTTGAAATGCAGACAACTCCACGTTCAGCGAGAACATCAGCACCAACGCAGTTTTCAGCTACCTTTGAAAACAACGTTCTGGCACCATTTACAACACGAAGTACATGTTCGGTATAAGGAAGAAACTCAGAATGTGAAACTGCTTCACCTTGGAAAACCCGCTTCGAACGAAATCCCACATTTCTCACACAGTGTCTACAAACCACAATGTGCTGAAAAGGAGGTTATTGAGTATTCCGCACAAAGTAATGATCCAGCTGCTCCTTTGAAATGCAGACAACTCCACGTTCAGCAGGAACATCAACACCAACGCAGTTTTCAGCTACCTTTGAAAACCAAGCTTCTGGCACCATTTACAACACGAAGTACATGTTCGCTATAGGGAAGAAAAACACAATGCGCTGAAATGCAGCTTATTGAGTATTCCGCACAAAGTAATGATCTAGCTGCTCCTTTGAAAGGCAGACAACTCCATGTTCAGAGAGAACATCAGCGCCAACGCAGTTTTCAGCTACCTTTGAAAACCAAGGTTCTGGCACCATTTACAACATGAAGTACATGTTCGCTATAGGGAAGAAAAACACAATGCGCTGAAATGCAGCTTATTGAGTATTCCGCACAAAGTAATGATCTAGCTGCTCATTTGAAAGGCAGACAACTCCACATCCAGAGAGAACATCAGTACCAACGCAGTTTTCAGCTACCTTTGAAAACCAAGGTTCTGGCAAAATTTACAACACAAAGTACATGTTCGCTATAGAGAAGAAACTAAGA